>NW_027098824.1:0-217498 GCF_037042795.1 Molothrus aeneus
TGGTGGAAAAGCTTTTTGCTGAGTGTAGAGCGCAAGACACGCAGAAGACGCAGATACGCAGCTCTCCGAAGCTAAGTGCCGGTCCCGGGCTTCTTTCGGCACAAACCGCTCTCAGGGAGCTCCCTGCGCTCGCCACAATGCTCTGTGTGCGAAGAAGCCGCTTCTTCGCCTCCGGGAGAATCGGCGAGCGGCAGCTTCCCAAAGGCGAAGATGCAAGCTGCAGCACGCAGGCACAGTGTGGGCAGCCTTCAGACTTCGAGAAAACAGTACTTTACCACTCTCCTGCCTTTTCCATGGTTATTCTATTGGAAAAGAACGAGTTTTGGACAACTACCTTTCATTCTTGCCAAACTCTTTGCAGACCCCCGTGCAAGCTTTAGAAGAAGATTTTGGATGTTTTCTTTCCTGGCAGAGTTTCTCCTTGCAAGATATGGTGGAAAAGCTTTTTGCTGAGTGTAGAGCGGCAAGACACGCAGAAGACGCAGATACGCAGCTCTCCGAAGCTAAGTGCCGGTCCCGGGCTTCTTTCGGCACAAACCGCTCTCAGGAGCTCCCTGCGCTCGCCACAATGCTCTGTGTGCGAAGAAGCCGCTTCTTCGCCTCCGGGAGAATCGGCGAGCGGCAGCTTCCCAAAGGCGAAGATGCAAGCTGCAGCACACAGGCACAGTGTGGGCAGCCTTCAGACTTCGAGAAAACAGTACTTTACCACTCTCCTGCCTTTTCCATGGTTATTCTATTGGAAAAGAACGAGTTTTGGACAACTACCTTTCATTCTTGCCAAACTCTTTGCAGACCCCCGTGCAAGCTTTAGAACAAGATTTTGGATGTTTTCTTTCCTGGCAGAGTTTCTCCTTGCAAGATATGGTGGAAAAGCTTTTTGCTGAGTGTAGAGCGCAAGACACGCAGAAGACGCAGATACGCAGCTCTCCGAAGCTAAGTGCCGGTCCCGGGCTTCTTTTGGCACAAACCGCTCTCAGGAGCTCCCTGCGCTCGCCACAATGCTCTGTGTGCGAAGAAGCCGCTTCTTCGCCTCCGGGAGAATCGGCGAGCGGCAGCTTCCCAAAGGCGAAGATGCAAGCTGCAGCACGCAGGCACAGTGTGGGCAGCCTTCAGACTTAGAGAAAACAGTACTTTACCACTCTCCTGCCTTTTCCATGGTTATTCTATTGGAAAAGAACGAGTTTTGGACAACTACCTTTCATTCTTGCCAAACGCTTTGCAGACCCCCTTGCAAGCTTTAGAAGAAGATTTTGGATGTTTTCTTTCCTGGCAGAGTTTCTCCTTGCAAGATATGGTGGAAAAGCTTTTTGCTGAGTGTAGAGCGGCAAGACACGCAGAAGACGCAGATACGCAGCTCTCCGAAGCTAAGTGCCGGTCCCGGGCTTCTTTCGGCACAAACCGCTCTCAGGAGCTCCCTGCGCTCGCCACAATGCTCTGTGTGCGAAGAAGCAGCTTCTTCGCCTCCGGGAGAATCGGCGAGCGGCAGCTTCCCAAAGGCGAAGATGCAAGCTGCAGCACACAGGCACAGTGTGGGCAGCCTTCAGACTTAGAGAAAACAGTACTTTACCACTCTCCTGCCTTTTCCATGGTTATTCTATTGGAAAAGAACGAGTTTTGGACAACTACCTTTCATTCTTGCCAAACTCTTTGCAGACCCCCGTGCAAGCTTTAGAACAAGATTTTGGATGTTTTCTTTCCTGGCAGAGTTTCTCCTTGCAAGATATGGTGGAAAAGCTTTTTGCTGAGTGTAGAGCGGCAAGACACGCAGAAGACGCAGATACGCAGCTCTCCGAAGCTAAGTGCCGGTCCCGGGCTTCTTTCGGCACAAACCGCTCTCAGGGAGCTCCCTGCGCTCGCCACAATGCTCTGTGTGCGAAGAAGCCGCTTCTTCGCCTCCGGGAGAATCGGCGAGCGGCAGCTTCCCAAAGGCGAAGATGCAAGCTGCAGCACACAGGCACAGTGTGGGCAGCCTTCAGACTTAGAGAAAACAGTACTTTACCACTCTCCTGCCTTTTCCATGGTTATTCTATTGGAAAAGAACGAGTTTTGGACAACTACCTTTCATTCTTGCCAAACTCTTTGCAGACCCCCGTGCAAGCTTTAGAACAAGATTTTGGATATTTCTTTCCTGGCAGAGTTTCTCCTTGCAAGATATGGTGGAAAAGCTTTTTGCTGAGTGTAGAGCGGCAAGACACGCAGAAGACGCAGATACGCAGCTCTCCGAAGCTAAGTGCCGGTCCCGGGCTTCTTTCGGCACAAACCGCTCTCAGGAGCTCCCTGCGCTCGCCACAATGCTCTGTGTGCGAAGAAGCCGCTTCTTCGCCTCCGGGAGAATCGGCGAGCGGCAGCTTCCCAAAGGCGAAGATGCAAGCTGCAGCACACAGGCACAGTGTGGGCAGCCTTCAGACTTAGAGAAAACAGTACTTTACCACTCTCCTGCCTTTTCCATGGTTATTCTATTGGAAAAGAACGAGTTTTGGACAACTACCTTTCATTCTTGCCAAACTCTTTGCAGACCCCCGTGCAAGCTTTAGAACAAGATTTTGGATGTTTTCTTTCCTGGCAGAGTTTCTCCTTGCAAGATATGGTGGAAAAGCTTTTTGCTGAGTGTAGAGCGGCAAGACACGCAGAAGACGCAGATACGCAGCTCTCCGAAGCTAAGTGCCGGTCCCGGGCTTCTTTCGGCACAAACCGCTCTCAGGAGCTCCCTGCGCTCGCCACAATGCTCTGTGTGCGAAGAAGCCGCTTCTTCGCCTCCGGGAGAATCGGCGAGCGGCAGCTTCCCAAAGGCGAAGATGCAAGCTGCAGCACGCAGGCACAGTGTGGGCAGCCTTCAGACTTCGAGAAAACAGTACTTTACCACTCTCCTGCCTTTTCCATGGTTATTCTATTGGAAAAGAACGAGTTTTGGACAACTACCTTTCATTCTTGCCAAACGCTTTGCAGACCCCCTTGCAAGCTTTAGAACAAGATTTTGGATGTTTTCTTTCCTGGCAGAGTTTCTCCTTGCAAGATATGGTGGAAAAGCTTTTTGCTGAGTGTAGAGCGGCAAGACACGCAGAAGACGCAGATACGCAGCTCTCCGAAGCTAAGTGCCGGTCCCGGGCTTCTTTCGGCACAAACCGCTCTCAGGAGCTCCCTGCGCTCGCCACAATGCTCTGTGTGCGAAGAAGCCGCTTCTTCGCCTCCGGGAGAATCGGCGAGCGGCAGCTTCCCAAAGGCGAAGATGCAAGCTGCAGCACACAGGCACAGTGTGGGCAGCCTTCAGACTTAGAGAAAACAGTACTTTACCACTCTCCTGCCTTTTCCATGGTTATTCTATTGGAAAAGAACGAGTTTTGGACAACTACCTTTCATTCTTGCCAAACTCTTTGCAGACCCCCGTGCAAGCTTTAGAACAAGATTTTGGATGTTTTCTTTCCTGGCAGAGTTTCTCCTTGCAAGATATGGTGGAAAAGCTTTTTGCTGAGTGTAGAGCGGCAAGACACGCAGAAGACGCAGATACGCAGCTCTCCGAAGCTAAGTGCCGGTCCCGGGCTTCTTTCGGCACAAACCGCTCTCAGGAGCTCCCTGCGCTCGCCACAATGCTCTGTGTGCGAAGAAGCCGCTTCTTCGCCTGCGGGAGAATCGGCGAGCGGCAGCTTCCCAAAGGCGAAGATGCAAGCTGCAGCACACAGGCACAGTGTGGGCAGCCTTCAGACTTCGAGAAAACAGTACTTTACACTCTCCTGCCTTTTCCATGGTTATTCTATTGGAAAAGAACGAGTTTTGGACAACTACCTTTCATTCTTGCCAAACTCTTTGCAGACCCCCGTGCAAGCTTTAGAACAAGATTTTGGATGTTTTCTTTCCTGGCAGAGTTTCTCCTTGCAAGATATGGTGGAAAAGCTTTTTGCTGAGTGTAGAGCGGCAAGACACGCAGAAGACGCAGATACGCAGCTCTCCGAAGCTAAGTGCCGGTCCCGGGCTTCTTTCGGCACAAACCGCTCTCAGGAGCTCCCTGCGCTCGCCACAATGCTCTGTGTGCGAAGAAGCCGCTTCTTCGCCTCCGGGAGAATCGGCGAGCGGCAGCTTCCCAAAGGCGAAGATGCAAGCTGCAGCACGCAGGCACAGTGTGGGCAGCCTTCAGACTTAGAGGAAAACAGTACTTTACCACTCTCCTGCCTTTTCCATGGTTATTCTATTGGAAAAGAACGAGTTTTGGACAACTACCTTTCATTCTTGCCAAACTCTTTGCAGACCCCCGTGCAAGCTTTAGAACAAGATTTTGGATGTTTTCTTTCCTGGCAGAGTTTCTCCTTGCAAGATATGGTGGAAAAGCTTTTTACTGAGTGTAGAGCGGCAAGACACGCAGAAGACGCAGATACGCAGCTCTCCGAAGCTAAGTGCCGGTCCCGGGCTTCTTTCGGCACAAACCGCTCTCAGGAGCTCCCTGCGCTCGCCACAATGCTCTGTGTGCGAAGAAGCAGCTTCTTCGCCTCCGGGAGAATCGGCGAGCGGCAGCTTCCCAAAGGCGAAGATGCAAGCTGCAGCACACAGGCACAGTGTGGGCAGCCTTCAGACTTCGAGAAAACAGTACTTTACCACTCTCCTGCCTTTTCCATGGTTATTCTATTGGAAAAGAACGAGTTTTGGACAACTACCTTTCATTCTTGCCAAACTCTTTGCAGACCCCCGTGCAAGCTTTAGAAGAAGATTTTGGATGTTTTCTTTCCTGGCAGAGTTTCTCCTTGCAAGATATGGTGGAAAAGCTTTTTTGCTGAGTGTAGAGCGGCAAGACACGCAGAAGACGCAGATACGCAGCTCTCCGAAGCTAAGTGCCGGTCCCGGGCTTCTTTCGGCACAAACCGCTCTCAGGAGCTCCCTGCGCTCGCCACAATGCTCTGTGTGCGAAGAAGCCGCTTCTTCGCCTCCGGGAGAATCGGCGAGCGGCAGCTTCCCAAAGGCGAAGATGCAAGCTGCAGCACACAGGCACAGTGTGGGCAGCCTTCAGACTTCGAGAAAACAGTACTTTACCACTCTCCTGCCTTTTCCATGGTTATTCTATTGGAAAAGAACGAGTTTTGGACAACTACCTTTCATTCTTGCCAAACTCTTTGCAGACCCCCGTGCAAGCTTTAGAACAAGATTTTGGATGTTTTCTTTCCTGGCAGAGTTTCTCCTTGCAAGATATGGTGGAAAAGCTTTTTGCTGAGTGTAGAGCGGCAAGACACGCAGAAGACGCAGATACGCAGCTCTCCGAAGCTAAGTGCCGGTCCCGGGCTTCTTTCGGCACAAACCGCTCTCAGGAGCTCCCTGCGCTCGCCACAATGCTCTGTGTGCGAAGAAGCCGCTTCTTCGCCTCCGGGAGAATCGGCGAGCGGCAGCTTCCCAAAGGCGAAGATGCAAGCTGCAGCACACAGGCACAGTGTGGGCAGCCTTCAGACTTAGAGAAAACAGTACTTTACCACTCTCCTGCCTTTTCCATGGTTATTCTATTGGAAAAGAACGAGTTTTGGACAACTACCTTTCATTCTTGCCAAACTCTTTGCAGACCCCCGTGCAAGCTTTAGAACAAGATTTTGGATGTTTTCTTTCCTGGCAGAGTTTCTCCTTGCAAGATATGGTGGAAAAGCTTTTTGCTGAGTGTAGAGCGCAAGACACGCAGAAGACGCAGATACGCAGCTCTCCGAAGCTAAGTGCCGGTCCCGGGCTTCTTTCGGCACAAACCGCTCTCAGGAGCTCCCTGCGCTCGCCACAATGCTCTGTGTGCGAAGAAGCCGCTTCTTCGCCTCCGGGAGAATCGGCGAGCGGCAGCTTCCCAAAGGCGAAGATGCAAGCTGCAGCACGCAGGCACAGTGTGGGCAGCCTTCAGACTTCGAGAAAACAGTACTTTACCACTCTCCTGCCTTTTCCATGGTTATTCTATTGGAAAAGAACGAGTTTTGGACAACTACCTTTCATTCTTGCCAAACTCTTTGCAGACCCCCGTGCAAGCTTTAGAAGAAGATTTTGGATGTTTTCTTTCCTGGCAGAGTTTCTCCTTGCAAGATATGGTGGAAAAGCTTTTTGCTGAGTGTAGAGCGGCAAGACACGCAGAAGACGCAGATACGCAGCTCTCCGAAGCTAAGTGCCGGTCCCGGGCTTCTTTCGGCACAAACCGCTCTCAGGAGCTCCCTGCGCTCGCCACAATGCTCTGTGTGCGAAGAAGCAGCTTCTTCGCCTCCTGGAGAATCGGCGAGCGGCAGCTTCCCAAAGGCGAAGATGCAAGCTGCAGCACACAGGCACAGTGTGGGCAGCCTTCAGACTTCGAGAAAACAGTACTTTACCACTCTCCTGCCTTTTCCATGGTTATTCTATTGGAAAAGAACGAGTTTTGGACAACTACCTTTCATTCTTGCCAAACGCTTTGCAGACCCCCTTGCAAGCTTTAGAACAAGATTTTGGATGTTTTCTTTCCTGGCAGAGTTTCTCCTTGCAAGATATGGTGGAAAAGCTTTTTGCTGAGTGTAGAGCGGCAAGACACGCAGAAGACGCAGATACGCAGCTCTCCGAAGCTAAGTGCCGGTCCCGGGCTTCTTTCGGCACAAACCGCTCTCAGGAGCTCCCTGCGCTCGCCACAATGCTCTGTGTGCGAAGAAGCCGCTTCTTCGCCTCCGGGAGAATCGGCGAGCGGCAGCTTCCCAAAGGCGAAGATGCAAGCTGCAGCACGCAGGCACAGTGTGGGCAGCCTTCAGACTTAGAGAAAACAGTACTTTACCACTCTCCTGCCTTTTCCATGGTTATTCTATTGGAAAAGAACGAGTTTTGGACAACTACCTTTCATTCTTGCCAAACGCTTTGCAGACCCCCGTGCAAGCTTTAGAACAAGATTTTGGATGTTTTCTTTCCTGGCAGAGTTTCTCCTTGCAAGATATGGTGGAAAAGCTTTTTGCTGAGTGTAGAGCGGCAAGACACGCAGAAGACGCAGATACGCAGCTCTCCGAAGCTAAGTGCCGGTCCCGGGCTTCTTTCGGCACAAACCGCTCTCAGGAGCTCCCTGCGCTCGCCACAATGCTCTGTGTGCGAAGAAGCAGCTTCTTGCCTCCTGGAGAATCGGCGAGCGGCAGCTTCCCAAAGGCGAAGATGCAAGCTGCAGCACACAGGCACAGTGTGGGCAGCATTCAGACTTAGAGAAAACAGTACTTTACCACTCTCCTGCCTTTTCCATGGTTATTCTATTGGAAAAGAACGAGTTTTGGACAACTACCTTTCATTCTTGCCAAACTCTTTGCAGACCCCCGTGCAAGCTTTAGAACAAGATTTTGGATGTTTTCTTTCCTGGCAGAGTTTCTCCTTGCAAGATATGGTGGAAAAGCTTTTGGCTGAGTGTAGAGCGGCAAGACACGCAGAAGACGCAGATACGCAGCTCTCCGAAGCTAAGTGCCGGTCCCGGGCTTCTTTCGGCACAAACCGCTCTCAGGAGCTCCCTGCGCTCGCCACAATGCTCTGTGTGCGAAGAAGCCGCTTCTTCGCCTCCGGGAGAATCGGCGAGCGGCAGCTTCCCAAAGGCGAAGATGCAAGCTGCAGCACACAGGCACAGTGTGGGCAGCCTTCAGACTTAGAGAAAACAGTACTTTACCACTCTCCTGCCTTTTCCATGGTTATTCTATTGGAAAAGAACGAGTTTTGGACAACTACCTTTCATTCTTGCCAAACTCTTTGCAGACCCCCGTGCAAGCTTTAGAACAAGATTTTGGATGTTTTCTTTCCTGGCAGAGTTTCTCCTTGCAAGATATGGTGGAAAAGCTTTTGGCTGAGTGTAGAGCGGCAAGACACGCAGAAGACGCAGATACGCAGCTCTCCGAAGCTAAGTGCCGGTCCCGGGCTTCTTTCGGCACAAACCGCTCTCAGGAGCTCCCTGCGCTCGCCACAATGCTCTGTGTGCGAAGAAGCCGCTTCTTCGCCTCCGGGAGAATCGGCGAGCGGCAGCTTGCCAAAGGCGAAGATGCAAGCTGCAGCACACAGGCACAGTGTGGGCAGCCTTCAGACTTAGAGAAAACAGTACTTTACCACTCTCCTGCCTTTTCCATGGTTATTCTATTGGAAAAGAACGAGTTTTGGACAACTACCTTTCATTCTTGCCAAACTCTTTGCAGACCCCCGTGCAAGCTTTAGAACAAGATTTTGGATGTTTTCTTTCCTGGCAGAGTTTCTCCTTGCAAGATATGGTGGAAAAGCTTTTTGCTGAGTGTAGAGCGCAAGACACGCAGAAGACGCAGATACGCAGCTCTCCGAAGCTAAGTGCCGGTCCCGGGCTTCTTTCGGCACAAACCGCTCTCAGGAGCTCCCTGCGCTCGCCACAATGCTCTGTGTGCGAAGAAGCCGCTTCTTCGCCTCCGGGAGAATCGGCGAGCGGCAGCTTCCCAAAGGCGAAGATGCAAGCTGCAGCACGCAGGCACAGTGTGGGCAGCCTTCAGACTTAGAGAAAACAGTACTTTACCACTCTCCTGCCTTTTCCATGGTTATTCTATTGGAAAAGAACGAGTTTTGGACAACTACCTTTCATTCTTGCCAAACTCTTTGCAGACCCCCGTGCAAGCTTTAGAAGAAGATTTTGGATGTTTTCTTTCCTGGCAGAGTTTCTCCTTGCAAGATATGGTGGAAAAGCTTTTTGCTGAGTGTAGAGCGGCAAGACACGCAGAAGACGCAGATACGCAGCTCTCCGAAGCTAAGTGCCGGTCCCGGGCTTCTTTCGGCACAAACCGCTCTCAGGAGCTCCCTGCGCTCGCCACAATGCTCTGTGTGCGAAGAAGCCGCTTCTTCGCCTCCGGGAGAATCGGCGAGCGGCAGCTTCCCAAAGGCGAAGATGCAAGCTGCAGCACGCAGGCACAGTGTGGGCAGCCTTCAGACTTAGAGAAAACAGTACTTTACCACTCTCCTGCCTTTTCCATGGTTATTCTATTGGAAAAGAACGAGTTTTGGACAACTACCTTTCATTCTTGCCAAACGCTTTGCAGACCCCCTTGCAAGCTTTAGAACAAGATTTTGGATGTTTTCTTTCCTGGCAGAGTTTCTCCTTGCAAGATATGGTGGAAAAGCTTTTTGCTGAGTGTAGAGCGCAAGACACGCAGAAGACGCAGATACGCAGCTCTCCGAAGCTAAGTGCCGGTCCCGGGCTTCTTTCGGCACAAACCGCTCTCAGGAGCTCCCTGCGCTCGCCACAATGCTCTGTGTGCGAAGAAGCCGCTTCTTCGCCTCCGGGAGAATCGGCGAGCGGCAGCTTCCCAAAGGCGAAGATGCAAGCTGCAGCACGCAGGCACAGTGTGGGCAGCCTTCAGACTTAGAGAAAACAGTACTTTACCACTCTCCTGCCTTTTCCATGGTTATTCTATTGGAAAAGAACGAGTTTTGGACAACTACCTTTCATTCTTGCCAAACTCTTTGCAGACCCCCGTGCAAGCTTTAGAACAAGATTTTGGATGTTTACTTTCCTGGCAGAGTTTCTCTTTGCAAGATATGGTGGAAAAGCTTTTTGCTGAGTGTTGAGCGGCAAGACACGCAGAAGACGCAGATACGCAGCTCTCCGAAGCTAAGTGCCGGTCCCGGGCTTCTTTCGGCACAAACCGCTCTCAGGAGCTCCCTGCGCTCGCCACAATGCTCTGTGTGCGAAGAAGCCGCTTCTTCGCCTCCGGGAGAATCGGCGAGCGGCAGCTTCCCAAAGGCGAAGATGCAAGCTGCAGCACACAGGCACAGTGTGGGCAGCCTTCAGACTTCGAGAAAACAGTACTTTACCACTCTCCTGCCTTTTCCATGGTTATTCTATTGGAAAAGAACGAGTTTTGGACAACTACCTTTCATTCTTGCCAAACTCTTTGCAGACCCCCGTGCAAGCTTTAGAACAAGATTTTGGATGTTTTCTTTCCTGGCAGAGTTTCTCCTTGCAAGATATGGTGGAAAAGCTTTTTGCTGAGTGTAGAGCGGCAAGACACGCAGAAGACGCAGATACGCAGCTCTCCGAAGCTAAGTGCCGGTCCCGGGCTTCTTTCGGCACAAACCGCTCTCAGGAGCTCCCTGCGCTCGCCACAATGCTCTGTGTGCGAAGAAGCCGCTTCTTCGCCTCCGGGAGAATCGGCGAGCGGCAGCTTCCCAAAGGCGAAGATGCAAGCTGCAGCACACAGGCACAGTGTGGGCAGCCTTCAGACTTAGAGAAAACAGTACTTTACCACTCTCCTGCCTTTTCCATGGTTATTCTATTGGAAAAGAACGAGTTTTGGACAACTACCTTTCATTCTTGCCAAACTCTTTGCAGACCCCCGTGCAAGCTTTAGAAGAAGATTTTGGATGTTTTCTTTCCTGGCAGAGTTTCTCCTTGCAAGATATGGTGGAAAAGCTTTTTGCTGAGTGTAGAGCGGCAAGACACGCAGAAGACGCAGATACGCAGCTCTCCGAAGCTAAGTGCCGGTCCCGGGCTTCTTTCGGCACAAACCGCTCTCAGGAGCTCCCTGCGCTCGCCACAATGCTCTGTGTGCGAAGAAGCCGCTTCTTCGCCTCCGGGAGAATCGGCGAGCGGCAGCTTCCCAAAGGCGAAGATGCAAGCTGCAGCACACAGGCACAGTGTGGGCAGCCTTCAGACTTAGAGAAAACAGTACTTTACCACTCTCCTGCCTTTTCCATGGTTATTCTATTGGAAAAGAACGAGTTTTGGACAACTACCTTTCATTCTTGCCAAACTCTTTGCAGACCCCCGTGCAAGCTTTAGAACAAGATTTTGGATGTTTTCGTTCCTGGCAGAGTTTCTCCTTGCAAGATATGGTGGAAAAGCTTTTTGCTGAGTGTAGAGCGCAAGACACGCAGAAGACGCAGATACGCAGCTCTCCGAAGCTAAGTGCCGGTCCCGGGCTTCTTTCGGCACAAACCGCTCTCAGGAGCTCCCTGCGCTCGCCACAATGCTCTGTGTGCGAAGAAGCCGCTTCTCCGCCTCCGGGAGAATCGGCGAGCGGCAGCTTCCCAAAGGCGAAGATGCAAGCTGCAGCACACAGGCACAGTGTGGGCAGCATTCAGACTTAGAGAAAACAGTACTTTACCACTCTCCTGCCTTTTCCATGGTTATTCTATTGGAAAAGAACGAGTTTTGGACAACTACCTTTCATTCTTGCTAAACTCTTTGCAGACCCCCGTGCAAGCTTTAGAACAAGATTTTGGATGTTTTCTTTCCTGGCAGAGTTTCTCCTTGCAAGATATGGTGGAAAAGCTTTTGGCTGAGTGTAGAGCGGCAAGACACGCAGAAGACGCAGATACGCAGCTCTCCGAAGCTAAGTGCCGGTCCCGGGCTTCTTTCGGCACAAACCGCTCTCAGGAGCTCCCTGCGCTCGCCACAATGCTCTGTGTGCGAAGAAGCCGCTTCTTCGCCTCCGGGAGAATCGGCGAGCGGCAGCTTCCCAAAGGCGAAGATGCAAGCTGCAGCACACAGGCACAGTGTGGGCAGCCTTCAGACTTAGAGAAAACAGTACTTTACCACTCTCCTGCCTTTTCCATGGTTATTCTATTGGAAAAGAACGAGTTTTGGACAACTACCTTTCATTCTTGCCAAACTCTTTGCAGACCCCCGTGCAAGCTTTAGAAGAAGATTTTGGATGTTTTCTTTCCTGGCAGAGTTTCTCCTTGCAAGATATGGTGGAAAAGCTTTTGGCTGAGTGTAGAGCGGCAAGACACGCAGAAGACGCAGATACGCAGCTCTCCGAAGCTAAGTGCCGGTCCCGGGCTTCTTTCGGCACAAACCGCTCTCAGGAGCTCCCTGCGCTCGCCACAATGCTCTGTGTGCGAAGAAGCCGCTTCTTCGCCTCCGGGAGAATCGGCGAGCGGCAGCTTCCCAAAGGCGAAGATGCAAGCTGCAGCACACAGGCACAGTGTGGGCAGCCTTCAGACTTAGAGAAAACAGTACTTTACCACTCTCCTGCCTTTTCCATGGTTATTCTATTGGAAAAGAACGAGTTTTGGACAACTACCTTTCATTCTTGCCAAACTCTTTGCAGACCCCCGTGCAAGCTTTAGAACAAGATTTTGGATGTTTTCTTTCCTGGCAGAGTTTCTCCTTGCAAGATATGGTGGAAAAGCTTTTTGCTGAGTGTAGAGCGCAAGACACGCAGAAGACGCAGATACGCAGCTCTCCGAAGCTAAGTGCCGGTCCCGGGCTTCTTTCGGCACAAACCGCTCTCAGGAGCTCCCTGCGCTCGCCACAATGCTCTGTGTGCGAAGAAGCCGCTTCTTCGCCTCCGGGAGAATCGGCGAGCGGCAGCTTCCCAAAGGCGAAGATGCAAGCTGCAGCACGCAGGCACAGTGTGGGCAGCCTTCAGACTTAGAGAAAACAGTACTTTACCACTCTCCTGCCTTTTCCATGGTTATTCTATTGGAAAAGAACGAGTTTTGGACAACTACCTTTCATTCTTGCCAAACTCTTTGCAGACCCCCGTGCAAGCTTTAGAAGAAGATTTTGGATGTTTTCTTTCCTGGCAGAGTTTCTCCTTGCAAGATATGGTGGAAAAGCTTTTTGCTGAGTGTAGAGCGGCAAGACACGCAGAAGACGCAGATACGCAGCTCTCCGAAGCTAAGTGCCGGTCCCGGGCTTCTTTCGGCACAAACCGCTCTCAGGAGCTCCCTGCGCTCGCCACAATGCTCTGTGTGCGAAGAAGCCGCTTCTTCGCCTCCGGGAGAATCGGCGAGCGGCAGCTTCCCAAAGGCGAAGATGCAAGCTGCAGCACGCAGGCACAGTGTGGGCAGCCTTCAGACTTAGAGAAAACAGTACTTTACCACTCTCCTGCCTTTTCCATGGTTATTCTATTGGAAAAGAACGAGTTTTGGACAACTACCTTTCATTCTTGCCAAACGCTTTGCAGACCCCCTTGCAAGCTTTAGAACAAGATTTTGGATGTTTTCTTTCCTGGCAGAGTTTCTCCTTGCAAGATATGGTGGAAAAGCTTTTTGCTGAGTGTAGAGCGCAAGACACGCAGAAGACGCAGATACGCAGCTCTCCGAAGCTAAGTGCCGGTCCCGGGCTTCTTTCGGCACAAACCGCTCTCAGGAGCTCCCTGCGCTCGCCACAATGCTCTGTGTGCGAAGAAGCCGCTTCTTCGCCTCCGGGAGAATCGGCGAGCGGCAGCTTCCCAAAGGCGAAGATGCAAGCTGCAGCACGCAGGCACAGTGTGGGCAGCCTTCAGACTTCGAGAAAACAGTACTTTACCACTCTCCTGCCTTTTCCATGGTTATTCTATTGGAAAAGAACGAGTTTTGGACAACTACCTTTCATTCTTGCCAAACTCTTTGCAGACCCCCGTGCAAGCTTTAGAAGAAGATTTTGGATGTTTTCTTTCCTGGCAGAGTTTCTCCTTGCAAGATATGGTGGAAAAGCTTTTTGCTGAGTGTAGAGCGGCAAGACACGCAGAAGACGCAGATACGCAGCTCTCCGAAGCTAAGTGCCGGTCCCGGGCTTCTTTCGGCACAAACCGCTCTCAGGAGCTCCCTGCGCTCGCCACAATGCTCTGTGTGCGAAGAAGCCGCTTCTTCGCCTCCGGGAGAATCGGCGAGCGGCAGCTTGCCAAAGGCGAAGATGCAAGCTGCAGCACACAGGCACAGTGTGGGCAGCCTTCAGACTTCGAGAAAACAGTACTTTACCACTCTCCTGCCTTTTCCATGGTTATTCTATTGGAAAAGAACGAGTTTTGGACAACTACCTTTCATTCTTGCCAAACGCTTTGCAGACCCCCTTGCAAGCTTTAGAAGAAGATTTTGGATGTTTTCTTTCCTGGCAGAGTTTCTCCTTGCAAGATATGGTGGAAAAGCTTTTTGCTGAGTGTAGAGCGCAAGACACGCAGAAGACGCAGATACGCAGCTCTCCGAAGCTAAGTGCCGGTCCCGGGCTTCTTTCGGCACAAACCGCTCTCAGGAGCTCCCTGCGCTCGCCACAATGCTCTGTGTGCGAAGAAGCCGCTTCTTCGCCTCCGGGAGAATCGGCGAGCGGCAGCTTCCCAAAGGCGAAGATGCAAGCTGCAGCACGCAGGCACAGTGTGGGCAGCCTTCAGACTTAGAGAAAACAGTACTTTACCACTCTCCTGCCTTTTCCATGGTTATTCTATTGGAAAAGAACGAGTTTTGGACAACTACCTTTCATTCTTGCCAAACTCTTTGCAGACCCCCGTGCAAGCTTTAGAACAAGATTTTGGATGTTTACTTTCCTGGCAGAGTTTCTCTTTGCAAGATATGGTGGAAAAGCTTTTTGCTGAGTGTTGAGCGGCAAGACACGCAGAAGACGCAGATACGCAGCTCTCCGAAGCTAAGTGCCGGTCCCGGGCTTCTTTCGGCACAAACCGCTCTCAGGAGCTCCCTGCGCTCGCCACAATGCTCTGTGTGCGAAGAAGCCGCTTCTTCGCCTCCGGGAGAATCGGCGAGCGGCAGCTTGCCAAAGGCGAAGATGCAAGCTGCAGCACACAGGCACAGTGTGGGCAGCCTTCAGACTTAGAGAAAACAGTACTTTACCACTCTCCTGCCTTTTCCATGGTTATTCTATTGGAAAAGAACGAGTTTTGGACAACTACCTTTCATTCTTGCCAAACTCTTTGCAGACCCCCGTGCAAGCTTTAGAACAAGATTTTGGATGTTTTCTTTCCTGGCAGAGTTTCTCCTTGCAAGATATGGTGGAAAAGCTTTTTGCTGAGTGTAGAGCGGCAAGACACGCAGAAGACGCAGATACGCAGCTCTCCGAAGCTAAGTGCCGGTCCCGGGCTTCTTTCGGCACAAACCGCTCTCAGGAGCTCCCTGCGCTCGCCACAATGCTCTGTGTGCGAAGAAGCCGCTTCTTCGCCTCCGGGAGAATCGGCGAGCGGCAGCTTCCCAAAGGCGAAGATGCAAGCTGCAGCACACAGGCACAGTGTGGGCAGCCTTCAGACTTCGAGAAAACAGTACTTTACCACTCTCCTGCCTTTTCCATGGTTATTCTATTGGAAAAGAACGAGTTTTGGACAACTACCTTTCATTCTTGCCAAACTCTTTGCAGACCCCCGTGCAAGCTTTAGAACAAGATTTTGGATGTTTTCTTTCCTGGCAGAGTTTCTCCTTGCAAGATATGGTGGAAAAGCTTTTTGCTGAGTGTAGAGCGGCAAGACACGCAGAAGACGCAGATACGCAGCTCTCCGAAGCTAAGTGCCGGTCCCGGGCTTCTTTCGGCACAAACCGCTCTCAGGAGCTCCCTGCGCTCGCCACAATGCTCTGTGTGCGAAGAAGCAGCTTCTTCGCCTCCTGGAGAATCGGCGAGCGGCAGCTTCCCAAAGGCGAAGATGCAAGCTGCAGCACACAGGCACAGTGTGGGCAGCCTTCAGACTTCGAGAAAACAGTACTTTACCACTCTCCTGCCTTTTCCATGGTTATTCTATTGGAAAAGAACGAGTTTTGGACAACTACCTTTCATTCTTGCCAAACTCTTTGCAGACCCCCGTGCAAGCTTTAGAACAAGATTTTGGATGTTTTCTTTCCTGGCAGAGTTTCTCCTTGCAAGATATGGTGGAAAAGCTTTTTGCTGAGTGTAGAGCGGCAAGACACGCAGAAGACGCAGATACGCAGCTCTCCGAAGCTAAGTGCCGGTCCCGGGCTTCTTTCGGCACAAACCGCTCTCAGGAGCTCCCTGCGCTCGCCACAATGCTCTGTGTGCGAAGAAGCCGCTTCTTCGCCTCCGGGAGAATCGGCGAGCGGCAGCTTCCCAAAGGCGAAGATGCAAGCTGCAGCACGCAGGCACAGTGTGGGCAGCCTTCAGACTTCGTGAAAACAGTACTTTACCACTCTCCTGCCTTTTCCATGGTTATTCTATTGGAAAAGAACGAGTTTTGGACAACTACCTTTCATTCTTGCCAAACGCTTTGCAGACCCCCTTGCAAGCTTTAGAACAAGATTTTGGATGTTTTCTTTCCTGGCAGAGTTTCTCCTTGCAAGATATGGTGGAAAAGCTTTTTGCTGAGTGTAGAGCGGCAAGACACGCAGAAGACGCAGATACGCAGCTCTCCGAAGCTAAGTGCCGGTCCCGGGCTTCTTTCGGCACAAACCGCTCTCAGGAGCTCCCTGCGCTCGCCACAATGCTCTGTGTGCGAAGAAGCCGCTTCTTCGCCTCCGGGAGAATCGGCGAGCGGCAGCTTCCCAAAGGCGAAGATGCAAGCTGCAGCACACAGGCACAGTGTGGGCAGCCTTCAGACTTCGAGAAAACAGTACTTTACCACTCTCCTGCCTTTTCCATGGTTATTCTATTGGAAAAGAACGAGTTTTGGACAACTACCTTTCATTCTTGCCAAACTCTTTGCAGACCCCCGTGCAAGCTTTAGAACAAGATTTTGGATGTTTTCTTTCCTGGCAGAGTTTCTCCTTGCAAGATATGGTGGAAAAGCTTTTTGCTGAGTGTAGAGCGGCAAGACACGCAGAAGACGCAGATACGCAGCTCTCCGAAGCTAAGTGCCGGTCCCGGGCTTCTTTCGGCACAAACCGCTCTCAGGAGCTCCCTGCGCTCGCCACAATGCTCTGTGTGCGAAGAAGCAGCTTCTTCGCCTCCTGGAGAATCGGCGAGCGGCAGCTTCCCAAAGGCGAAGATGCAAGCTGCAGCACGCAGGCACAGTGTGGGCAGCCTTCAGACTTAGAGAAAACAGTACTTTACCACTCTCCTGCCTTTTCCATGGTTATTCTATTGGAAAAGAACGAGTTTTGGACAACTACCTTTCATTCTTGCCAAACGCTTTGCAGACCCCCTTGCAAGCTTTAGAACAAGATTTTGGATGTTTTCTTTCCTGGCAGAGTTTCTCCTTGCAAGATATGGTGGAAAAGCTTTTTGCTGAGTGTAGAGCGGCAAGACACGCAGAAGACGCAGATACGCAGCTCTCCGAAGCTAAGTGCCGGTCCCGGGCTTCTTTCGGCACAAACCGCTCTCAGGAGCTCCCTGCGCTCGCCACAATGCTCTGTGTGCGAAGAAGCCGCTTCTTCGCCTCCGGGAGAATCGGCGAGCGGCAGCTTCCCAAAGGCGAAGATGCAAGCTGCAGCACACAGGCACAGTGTGGGCAGCCTTCAGACTTAGAGAAAACAGTACTTTACCACTCTCCTGCCTTTTCCATGGTTATTCTATTGGAAAAGAACGAGTTTTGGACAACTACCTTTCATTCTTGCCAAACTCTTTGCAGACCCCCGTGCAAGCTTTAGAACAAGATTTTGGATGTTTTCTTTCCTGGCAGAGTTTCTCCTTGCAAGATATGGTGGAAAAGCTTTTTGCTGAGTGTAGAGCGGCAAGACACGCAGAAGACGCAGATACGCAGCTCTCCGAAGCTAAGTGCCGGTCCCGGGCTTCTTTCGGCACAAACCGCTCTCAGGAGCTCCCTGCGCTCGCCACAATGCTCTGTGTGCGAAGAAGCAGCTTCTTCGCCTCCTGGAGAATCGGCGAGCGGCAGCTTCCCAAAGGCGAAGATGCAAGCTGCAGCACACAGGCACAGTGTGGGCAGCCTTCAGACTTAGAGAAAACAGTACTTTACCACTCTCCTGCCTTTTCCATGGTTATTCTATTGGAAAAGAACGAGTTTTGGACAACTACCTTTCATTCTTGCCAAACTCTTTGCAGACCCCCGTGCAAGCTTTAGAACAAGATTTTGGATGTTTTCTTTCCTGGCAGAGTTTCTCCTTGCAAGATATGGTGGAAAAGCTTTTGGCTGAGTGTAGAGCGGCAAGACACGCAGAAGACGCAGATACGCAGCTCTCCGAAGCTAAGTGCCGGTCCCGGGCTTCTTTCGGCACAAACCGCTCTCAGGAGCTCCCTGCGCTCGCCACAATGCTCTGTGTGCGAAGAAGCCGCTTCTTCGCCTCCGGGAGAATCGGCGAGCGGCAGCTTCCCAAAGGCGAAGATGCAAGCTGCAGCACACAGGCACAGTGTGGGCAGCCTTCAGACTTAGAGAAAACAGTACTTTACCACTCTCCTGCCTTTTCCATGGTTATTCTATTGGAAAAGAACGAGTTTTGGACAACTACCTTTCATTCTTGCCAAACTCTTTGCAGACCCCCGTGCAAGCTTTAGAACAAGATTTTGGATGTTTTCTTTCCTGGCAGAGTTTCTCCTTGCAAGATATGGTGGAAAAGCTTTTTGCTGAGTGTAGAGCGCAAGACACGCAGAAGACGCAGATACGCAGCTCTCCGAAGCTAAGTGCCGGTCCCGGGCTTCTTTCGGCACAAACCGCTCTCAGGAGCTCCCTGCGCTCGCCACAATGCTCTGTGTGCGAAGAAGCCGCTTCTTCGCCTCCGGGAGAATCGGCGAGCGGCAGCTTGCCAAAGGCGAAGATGCAAGCTGCAGCACGCAGGCACAGTGTGGGCAGCCTTCAGACTTAGAGAAAACAGTACTTTACCACTCTCCTGCCTTTTCCATGGTTATTCTATTGGAAAAGAACGAGTTTTGGACAACTACCTTTCATTCTTGCCAAACTCTTTGCAGACCCCCGTGCAAGCTTTAGAAGAAGATTTTGGATGTTTTCTTTCCTGGCAGAGTTTCTCCTTGCAAGATATGGTGGAAAAGCTTTTTGCTGAGTGTAGAGCGGCAAGACACGCAGAAGACGCAGATACGCAGCTCTCCGAAGCTAAGTGCCGGTCCCGGGCTTCTTTCGGCACAAACCGCTCTCAGGAGCTCCCTGCGCTCGCCACAATGCTCTGTGTGCGAAGAAGCCGCTTCTTCGCCTCCGGGAGAATCGGCGAGCGGCAGCTTCCCAAAGGCGAAGATGCAAGCTGCAGCACACAGGCACAGTGTGGGCAGCCTTCAGACTTAGAGAAAACAGTACTTGACCACTCTCCTGCCTTTTCCATGGTTATTCTATTGGAAAAGAACGAGTTTTGGACAACTACCTTTCATTCTTGCCAAACGCTTTGCAGACCCCCTTGCAAGCTTTAGAAGAAGATTTTGGATGTTTTCTTTCCTGGCAGAGTTTCTCCTTGCAAGATATGGTGGAAAAGCTTTTTGCTGAGTGTAGAGCGCAAGACACGCAGAAGACGCAGATACGCAGCTCTCCGAAGCTAAGTGCCGGTCCCGGGCTTCTTTCGGCACAAACCGCTCTCAGGAGCTCCCTGCGCTCGCCACAATGCTCTGTGTGCGAAGAAGCCGCTTCTTCGCCTCCGGGAGAATCGGCGAGCGGCAGCTTCCCAAAGGCGAAGATGCAAGCTGCAGCACGCAGGCACAGTGTGGGCAGCCTTCAGACTTAGAGAAAACAGTACTTTACCACTCTCCTGCCTTTTCCATGGTTATTCTATTGGAAAAGAACGAGTTTTGGACAACTACCTTTCATTCTTGCCAAACTCTTTGCAGACCCCCGTGCAAGCTTTAGAACAAGATTTTGGATGTTTACTTTCCTGGCAGAGTTTCTCTTTGCAAGATATGGTGGAAAAGCTTTTTGCTGAGTGTAGAGCGGCAAGACACGCAGAAGACGCAGATACGCAGCTCTCCGAAGCTAAGTGCCGGTCCCGGGCTTCTTTCGGCACAAACCGCTCTCAGGAGCTCCCTGCGCTCGCCACAATGCTCTGTGTGCGAAGAAGCCGCTTCTTCGCCTCCGGGAGAATCGGCGAGCGGCAGCTTCCCAAAGGCGAAGATGCAAGCTGCAGCACACAGGCACAGTGTGGGCAGCCTTCAGACTTCGAGAAAACAGTACTTTACCACTCTCCTGCCTTTTCCATGGTTATTCTATTGGAAAAGAACGAGTTTTGGACAACTACCTTTCATTCTTGCCAAACTCTTTGCAGACCCCCGTGCAAGCTTTAGAACAAGATTTTGGATGTTTTCTTTCCTGGCAGAGTTTCTCCTTGCAAGATATGGTGGAAAAGCTTTTTGCTGAGTGTAGAGCGGCAAGACACGCAGAAGATGCAGATACGCAGCTCTCCGAAGCTAAGTGCCGGTCCCGGGCTTCTTTCGGCACAAACCGCTCTCAGGAGCTCCCTGCGCTCGCCACAATGCTCTGTGTGCGAAGAAGCAGCTTCTTCGCCTCCTGGAGAATCGGCGAGCGGCAGCTTCCCAAAGGCGAAGATGCAAGCTGCAGCACACAGGCACAGTGTGGGCAGCCTTCAGACTTAGAGAAAACAGTACTTTACCACTCTCCTGCCTTTTCCATGGTTATTCTATTGGAAAAGAACGAGTTTTGGACAACTACCTTTCATTCTTGCCAAACTCTTTGCAGACCCCCGTGCAAGCTTTAGAACAAGATTTTGGATGTTTTCTTTCCTGGCAGAGTTTCTCCTTGCAAGATATGGTGGAAAAGCTTTTTGCTGAGTGTAGAGCGGCAAGACACGCAGAAGACGCAGATACGCAGCTCTCCGAAGCTAAGTGCCGGTCCCGGGCTTCTTTCGGCACAAACCGCTCTCAGGAGCTCCCTGCGCTCGCCACAATGCTCTGTGTGCGAAGAAGCCGCTTCTTCGCCTCCGGGAGAATCGGCGAGCGGCAGCTTCCCAAAGGCGAAGATGCAAGCTGCAGCACACAGGCACAGTGTGGGCAGCCTTCAGACTTAGAGAAAACAGTACTTTACCACTCTCCTGCCTTTTCCATGGTTATTCTATTGGAAAAGAATGAGTTTTGGACAACTACCTTTCATTCTTGCCAAACTCTTTGCAGACCCCCGTGCAAGCTTTAGAACAAGATTTTGGATGTTTTCTTTCCTGGCAGAGTTTCTCCTTGCAAGATATGGTGGAAAAGCTTTTTGCTGAGTGTAGAGCGGCAAGACACGCAGAAGACGCAGATACGCAGCTCTCCGAAGCTAAGTGCCGGTCCCGGGCTTCTTTCGGCACAAACCGCTCTCAGGAGCTCCCTGCGCTCGCCACAATGCTCTGTGTGCGAAGAAGCCGCTTCTTCGCCTCCTGGAGAATCGGCGAGCGGCAGCTTCCCAAAGGCGAAGATGCAAGCTGCAGCACGCAGGCACAGTGTGGGCAGCCTTCAGACTTAGAGAAAACAGTACTTTACCACTCTCCTGCCTTTTCCATGGTTATTCTATTGGAAAAGAACGAGTTTTGGACAACTACCTTTCATTCTTGCCAAACTCTTTGCAGACCCCCGTGCAAGCTTTAGAACAAGATTTTGGATGTTTTCTTTCCTGGCAGAGTTTCTCCTTGCAAGATATGGTGGAAAAGCTTTTTGCTGAGTGTAGAGCGCAAGACACGCAGAAGACGCAGATACGCAGCTCTCCGAAGCTAAGTGCCGGTCCCGGGCTTCTTTCGGCACAAACCGCTCTCAGGAGCTCCCTGCGCTCGCCACAATGCTCTGTGTGCGAAGAAGCCGCTTCTTCGCCTCCGGGAGAATCGGCGAGCGGCAGCTTCCCAAAGGCGAAGATGCAAGCTGCAGCACGCAGGCACAGTGTGGGCAGCCTTCAGACTTAGAGAAAACAGTACTTTACCACTCTCCTGCCTTTTCCATGGTTATTCTATTGGAAAAGAACGAGTTTTGGACAACTACCTTTCATTCTTGCCAAACTCTTTGCAGACCCCCGTGCAAGCTTTAGAACAAGATTTTGGATGTTTTCTTTCCTGGCAGAGTTTCTCCTTGCAAGATATGGTGGAAAAGCTTTTTGCTGAGTGTAGAGCGGCAAGACACGCAGAAGACGCAGATACGCAGCTCTCCGAAGCTAAGTGCCGGTCCCGGGCTTCTTTCGGCACAAACCGCTTTCAGGAGCTCCCTGCGCTCGCCACAATGCTCTGTGTGCGAAGAAGCCGCTTCTTCGCCTCCGGGAGAATCGGCGAGCGGCAGCTTCCCAAAGGCGAAGATGCAAGCTGCAGCACACAGGCACAGTGTGGGCAGCCTTCAGACTTCGAGAAAACAGTACTTTACCACTCTCCTGCCTTTTCCATGGTTATTCTATTGGAAAAGAACGAGTTTTGGACAACTACCTTTCATTCTTGCCAAACTCTTTGCAGACCCCCGTGCAAGCTTTAGAACCAGATTTTGGATATTTTCTTTCCTGGCAGAGTTTCTCCTTGCAAGATATGGTGGAAAAGCTTTTTGCTGAGTGTAGAGCGGCAAGACACGCAGAAGACGCAGATACGCAGCTCTCCGAAGCTAAGTGCCGGTCCCGGGCTTCTTTCGGCACAAACCGCTCTCAGGAGCTCCCTGCGCTCGCCACAATGCTCTGTGTGCGAAGAAGCAGCTTCTTCGCCTCCTGGAGAATCGGCGAGCGGCAGCTTCCCAAAGGCGAAGATGCAAGCTGCAGCACACAGGCACAGTGTGGGCAGCCTTCAGACTTCGAGAAAACAGTACTTTACCACTCTCCTGCCTTTTCCATGGTTATTCTATTGGAAAAGAACGAGTTTTGGACAACTACCTTTCATTCTTGCCAAACTCTTTGCAGACCCCCGTGCAAGCTTTAGAACAAGATTTTGGATGTTTTCTTTCCTGGCAGAGTTTCTCCTTGCAAGATATGGTGGAAAAGCTTTTTGCTGAGTGTAGAGCGGCAAGACACGCAGAAGACGCAGATACGCAGCTCTCCGAAGCTAAGTGCCGGTCCCGGGCTTCTTTCGGCACAAACCGCTCTCAGGAGCTCCCTGCGCTCGCCACAATGCTCTGTGTGCGAAGAAGCCGCTTCTTCGCCTCCGGGAGAATCGGCGAGCGGCAGCTTCCCAAAGGCGAAGATGCAAGCTGCAGCACGCAGGCACAGTGTGGGCAGCCTTCAGACTTAGAGAAAACAGTACTTTACCACTCTCCTGCCTTTTCCATGGTTATTCTATTGGAAAAGAACGAGTTTTGGACAACTACCTTTCATTCTTGCCAAACGCTTTGCAGACCCCCTTGCAAGCTTTAGAACAAGATTTTGGATGTTTTCTTTCCTGGCAGAGTTTCGCCTTGCAAGATATGGTGGAAAAGCTTTTTGCTGAGTGTAGAGCGGCAAGACACGCAGAAGACGCAGATACGCAGCTCTCCGAAGCTAAGTGCCGGTCCCGGGCTTCTTTCGGCACAAACCGCTCTCAGGAGCTCCCTGCGCTCGCCACAATGCTCTGTGTGCGAAGAAGCCGCTTCTTCGCCTCCGGGAGAATCGGCGAGCGGCAGCTTCCCAAAGGCGAAGATGCAAGCTGCAGCACACAGGCACAGTGTGGGCAGCCTTCAGACTTCGAGAAAACAGTACTTTACCACTCTCCTGCCTTTTCCATGGTTATTCTATTGGAAAAGAACGAGTTTTGGACAACTACCTTTCATTCTTGCCAAACTCTTTGCAGACCCCCGTGCAAGCTTTAGAACAAGATTTTGGATGTTTTCTTTCCTGGCAGAGTTTCTCCTTGCAAGATATGGTGGAAAAGCTTTTTGCTGAGTGTAGAGCGGCAAGACACGCAGAAGACGCAGATACGCAGCTCTCCGAAGCTAAGTGCCGGTCCCGGGCTTCTTTCGGCACAAACCGCTCTCAGGAGCTCCCTGCGCTCGCCACAATGCTCTGTGTGCGAAGAAGCAGCTTCTTCGCCTCCGGGAGAATCGGCGAGCGGCAGCTTCCCAAAGGCGAAGATGCAAGCTGCAGCACACAGGCACAGTGTGGGCAGCATTCAGACTTAGAGAAAACAGTACTTTACCACTCTCCTGCCTTTTCCATGGTTATTCTATTGGAAAAGAACGAGTTTTGGACAACTACCTTTCATTCTTGCCAAACTCTTTGCAGACCCCCGTGCAAGCTTTAGAACAAGATTTTGGATGTTTTCTTTCCTGGCAGAGTTTCTCCTTGCAAGATATGGTGGAAAAGCTTTTTGCTGAGTGTAGAGCGGCAAGACACGCAGAAGACGCAGATACGCAGCTCTCCGAAGCTAAGTGCCGGTCCCGGGCTTCTTTCGGCACAAACCGCTCTCAGGAGCTCCCTGCGCTCGCCACAATGCTCTGTGTGCGAAGAAGCCGCTTCTTCGCCTCCGGGAGAATCGGCGAGCGGCAGCTTCCCAAAGGCGAAGATGCAAGCTGCAGCACACAGGCACAGTGTGGGCAGCCTTCAGACTTAGAGAAAACAGTACTTTACCACTCTCCTGCCTTTTCCATGGTTATTCTATTGGAAAAGAACGAGTTTTGGACAACTACCTTTCATTCTTGCCAAACTCTTTGCAGACCCCCGTGCAAGCTTTAGAACAAGATTTTGGATGTTTTCTTTCCTGGCAGAGTTTCTCCTTGCAAGATATGGTGGAAAAGCTTTTTGCTGAGTGTAGAGCGGCAAGACACGCAGAAGACGCAGATACGCAGCTCTCCGAAGCTAAGTGCCGGTCCCGGGCTTCTTTCGGCACAAACCGCTCTCAGGAGCTCCCTGCGCTCGCCACAATGCTCTGTGTGCGAAGAAGCCGCTTCTTCGCCTCCGGGAGAATCGGCGAGCGGCAGCTTCCCAAAGGCGAAGATGCAAGCTGCAGCACACAGGCACAGTGTGGGCAGCCTTCAGACTTAGAGAAAACAGTACTTTACCACTCTCCTGCCTTTTCCATGGTTATTCTATTGGAAAAGAACGAGTTTTGGACAACTACCTTTCATTCTTGCCAAACTCTTTGCAGACCCCCGTGCAAGCTTTAGAACAAGATTTTGGATGTTTTCTTTCCTGGCAGAGTTTCTCCTTGCAAGATATGGTGGAAAAGCTTTTTGCTGAGTGTAGAGCGCAAGACACGCAGAAGACGCAGATACGCAGCTCTCCGAAGCTAAGTGCCGGTCCCGGGCTTCTTTCGGCACAAACCGCTCTCAGGAGCTCCCTGCGCTCGCCACAATGCTCTGTGTGCGAAGAAGCCGCTTTTTCGCCTCCGGGAGAATCGGCGAGCGGCAGCTTCCCAAAGGCGAAGATGCAAGCTGCAGCACGCAGGCACAGTGTGGGCAGCCTTCAGACTTAGAGAAAACAGTACTTTACCACTCTCCTGCCTTTTCCATGGTTATTCTATTGGAAAAGAACGAGTTTTGGACAACTACCTTTCATTCTTGCCAAACTCTTTGCAGACCCCCGTGCAAGCTTTAGAAGAAGATTTTGGATGTTTTCTTTCCTGGCAGAGTTTCTCCTTGCAAGATATGGTGGAAAAGCTTTTTGCTGAGTGTAGAGCGGCAAGACACGCAGAAGACGCAGATACGCAGCTCTCCGAAGCTAAGTGCCGGTCCCGGGCTTCTTTCGGCACAAACCGCTCTCAGGAGCTCCCTGCGCTCGCCACAATGCTCTGTGTGCGAAGAAGCCGCTTCTTCGCCTCCGGGAGAATCGGCGAGCGGCAGCTTCCCAAAGGCGAAGATGCAAGCTGCAGCACACAGGCACAGTGTGGGCAGCCTTCAGACTTAGAGAAAACAGTACTTTACCACTCTCCTGCCTTTTCCATGGTTATTCTATTGGAAAAGAACGAGTTTTGGACAACTACCTTTCATTCTTGCCAAACGCTTTGCAGACCCCCTTGCAAGCTTTAGAAGAAGATTTTGGATGTTTTCTTTCCTGGCAGAGTTTCTCTTTGCAAGATATGGTGGAAAAGCTTTTTGCTGAGTGTAGAGCGCAAGACACGCAGAAGACGCAGATACGCAGCTCTCCGAAGCTAAGTGCCGGTCCCGGGCTTCTTTCGGCACAAACCGCTCTCAGGAGCTCCCTGCGCTCGCCACAATGCTCTGTGTGCGAAGAAGCCGCTTCTTCGCCTCCGGGAGAATCGGCGAGCGGCAGCTTCCCAAAGGCGAAGATGCAAGCTGCAGCACACAGGCACAGTGTGGGCAGCCTTCAGACTTCGAGAAAACAGTACTTTACCACTCTCCTGCCTTTTCCATGGTTATTCTATTGGAAAAGAACGAGTTTTGGACAACTACCTTTCATTCTTGCCAAACTCTTTGCAGACCCCCGTGCAAGCTTTAGAACAAGATTTTGGATGTTTTCTTTCCTGGCAGAGTTTCTCCTTGCAAGATATGGTGGAAAAGCTTTTTGCTGAGTGTAGAGCGGCAAGACACGCAGAAGACGCAGATACGCAGCTCTCCGAAGCTAAGTGCCGGTCCCGGGCTTCTTTCGGCACAAACCGCTCTCAGGAGCTCCCTGCGCTCGCCACAATGCTCTGTGTGCGAAGAAGCCGCTTCTTCGCCTCCGGGAGAATCGGCGAGCGGCAGCTTCCCAAAGGCGAAGATGCAAGCTGCAGCACACAGGCACAGTGTGGGCAGCCTTCAGACTTAGAGAAAACAGTACTTTACCACTCTCCTGCCTTTTCCATGGTTATTCTATTGGAAAAGAACGAGTTTTGGACAACTACCTTTCATTCTTGCCAAACTCTTTGCAGACCCCCGTGCAAGCTTTAGAACAAGATTTTGGATGTTTTCTTTCCTGGCAGAGTTTCTCCTTGCAAGATATGGTGGAAAAGCTTTTTGCTGAGTGTAGAGCGCAAGACACGCAGAAGACGCAGATACGCAGCTCTCCGAAGCTAAGTGCCGGTCCCGGGCTTCTTTCGGCACAAACCGCTCTCAGGAGCTCCCTGCGCTCGCCACAATGCTCTGTGTGCGAAGAAGCCGCTTCTTCGCCTCCGGGAGAATCGGCGAGCGGCAGCTTCCCAAAGGCGAAGATGCAAGCTGCAGCACGCAGGCACAGTGTGGGCAGCCTTCAGACTTCGAGAAAACAGTACTTTACCACTCTCCTGCCTTTTCCATGGTTATTCTATTGGAAAAGAACGAGTTTTGGACAACTACCTTTCATTCTTGCCAAACTCTTTGCAGACCCCCGTGCAAGCTTTAGAAGAAGATTTTGGATGTTTTCTTTCCTGGCAGAGTTTCTCCTTGCAAGATATGGTGGAAAAGCTTTTTGCTGAGTGTAGAGCGGCAAGACACGCAGAAGACGCAGATACGCAGCTCTCCGAAGCTAAGTGCCGGTCCCGGGCTTCTTTCGGCACAAACCGCTCTCAGGAGCTCCCTGCGCTCGCCACAATGCTCTGTGTGCGAAGAAGCCGCTTCTTCGCCTCCGGGAGAATCGGCGAGCGGCAGCTTCCCAAAGGCGAAGATGCAAGCTGCAGCACACAGGCACAGTGTGGGCAGCCTTCAGACTTAGAGAAAACAGTACTTTACCACTCTCCTGCCTTTTCCATGGTTATTCTATTGGAAAAGAACGAGTTTTGGACAACTACCTTTCATTCTTGCCAAACGCTTTGCAGACCCCCTTGCAAGCTTTAGAACAAGATTTTGGATGTTTTCTTTCCTGGCAGAGTTTCGCCTTGCAAGATATGGTGGAAAAGCTTTTTGCTGAGTGTAGAGCGGCAAGACACGCAGAAGACGCAGATACGCAGCTCTCCGAAGCTAAGTGCCGGTCCCGGGCTTCTTTCGGCACAAACCGCTCTCAGGAGCTCCCTGCGCTCGCCACAATGCTCTGTGTGCGAAGAAGCCGCTTCTTCGCCTCCGGGAGAATCGGCGAGCGGCAGCTTCCCAAAGGCGAAGATGCAAGCTGCAGCACACAGGCACAGTGTGGGCAGCCTTCAGACTTCGAGAAAACAGTACTTTACCACTCTCCTGCCTTTTCCATGGTTATTCTATTGGAAAAGAACGAGTTTTGGACAACTACCTTTCATTCTTGCCAAACTCTTTGCAGACCCCCGTGCAAGCTTTAGAACAAGATTTTGGATGTTTTCTTTCCTGGCAGAGTTTCTCCTTGCAAGATATGGTGGAAAAGCTTTTTGCTGAGTGTAGAGCGGCAAGACACGCAGAAGACGCAGATACGCAGCTCTCCGAAGCTAAGTGCCGGTCCCGGGCTTCTTTCGGCACAAACCGCTCTCAGGAGCTCCCTGCGCTCGCCACAATGCTCTGTGTGCGAAGAAGCAGCTTCTTCGCCTCCGGGAGAATCGGCGAGCGGCAGCTTCCCAAAGGCGAAGATGCAAGCTGCAGCACACAGGCACAGTGTGGGCAGCATTCAGACTTAGAGAAAACAGTACTTTACCACTCTCCTGCCTTTTCCATGGTTATTCTATTGGAAAAGAACGAGTTTTGGACAACTACCTTTCATTCTTGCCAAACTCTTTGCAGACCCCCGTGCAAGCTTTAGAACAAGATTTTGGATGTTTTCTTTCCTGGCAGAGTTTCTCCTTGCAAGATATGGTGGAAAAGCTTTTTGCTGAGTGTAGAGCGGCAAGACACGCAGAAGACGCAGATACGCAGCTCTCCGAAGCTAAGTGCCGGTCCCGGGCTTCTTTCGGCACAAACCGCTCTCAGGAGCTCCCTGCGCTCGCCACAATGCTCTGTGTGCGAAGAAGCCGCTTCTTCGCCTCCGGGAGAATCGGCGAGCGGCAGCTTCCCAAAGGCGAAGATGCAAGCTGCAGCACACAGGCACAGTGTGGGCAGCCTTCAGACTTAGAGAAAACAGTACTTTACCACTCTCCTGCCTTTTCCATGGTTATTCTATTGGAAAAGAACGAGTTTTGGACAACTACCTTTCATTCTTGCCAAACTCTTTGCAGACCCCCGTGCAAGCTTTAGAACAAGATTTTGGATGTTTTCTTTCCTGGCAGAGTTTCTCCTTGCAAGATATGGTGGAAAAGCTTTTTGCTGAGTGTAGAGCGGCAAGACACGCAGAAGACGCAGATACGCAGCTCTCCGAAGCTAAGTGCCGGTCCCGGGCTTCTTTCGGCACAAACCGCTCTCAGGAGCTCCCTGCGCTCGCCACAATGCTCTGTGTGCGAAGAAGCCGCTTCTTCGCCTCCGGGAGAATCGGCGAGCGGCAGCTTCCCAAAGGCGAAGATGCAAGCTGCAGCACACAGGCACAGTGTGGGCAGCCTTCAGACTTAGAGAAAACAGTACTTTACCACTCTCCTGCCTTTTCCATGGTTATTCTATTGGAAAAGAACGAGTTTTGGACAACTACCTTTCATTCTTGCCAAACTCTTTGCAGACCCCCGTGCAAGCTTTAGAACAAGATTTTGGATGTTTTCTTTCCTGGCAGAGTTTCTCCTTGCAAGATATGCTGGAAAAGCTTTTTGCTGAGTGTAGAGCGGCAAGACACGCAGAAGACGCAGATACGCAGCTCTCCGAAGCTAAGTGCCGGTCCCGGGCTTCTTTCGGCACAAACCGCTCTCAGGAGCTCCCTGCGCTCGCCACAATGCTCTGTGTGCGAAGAAGCCGCTTCTTCGCCTCCGGGAGAATCGGCGAGCGGCAGCTTCCCAAAGGCGAAGATGCAAGCTGCAGCACACAGGCACAGTGTGGGCAGCCTTCAGACTTCGAGAAAACAGTACTTTACCACTCTCCTGCCTTTTCCATGGTTATTCTATTGGAAAAGAACGAGTTTTGGACAACTACCTTTCATTCTTGCCAAACTCTTTGCAGACCCCCGTGCAAGCTTTAGAACAAGATTTTGGATGTTTTCTTTCCTGGCAGAGTTTCTCCTTGCAAGATATGGTGGAAAAGCTTTTTGCTGAGTGTAGAGCGCAAGACACGCAGAAGACGCAGATACGCAGCTCTCCGAAGCTAAGTGCCGGTCCCGGGCTTCTTTCGGCACAAACCGCTCTCAGGAGCTCCCTGCGCTCGCCACAATGCTCTGTGTGCGAAGAAGCCGCTTCTTCGCCTCCGGGAGAATCGGCGAGCGGCAGCTTCCCAAAGGCGAAGATGCAAGCTGCAGCACACAGGCACAGTGTGGGCAGCCTTCAGACTTCGAGAAAACAGTACTTTACCACTCTCCTGCCTTTTCCATGGTTATTCTATTGGAAAAGAACGAGTTTTGGACAACTACCTTTCATTCTTGCCAAACTCTTTGCAGACCCCCGTGCAAGCTTTAGAACAAGATTTTGGATGTTTTCTTTCCTGGCAGAGTTTCTCCTTGCAAGATATGGTGGAAAAGCTTTTTGCTGAGTGTAGAGCGGCAAGACACGCAGAAGACGCAGATACGCAGCTCTCCGAAGCTAAGTGCCGGTCCCGGGCTTCTTTTGGCACAAACCGCTCTCAGGAGCTCCCTGCGCTCGCCACAATGCTCTGTGTGCGAAGAAGCCGCTTCTTCGCCTCCGGGAGAATCGGCGAGCGGCAGCTTCCCAAAGGCGAAGATGCAAGCTGCAGCACACAGGCACAGTGTGGGCAGCCTTCAGACTTCGAGAAAACAGTACTTTACCACTCTCCTGCCTTTTCCATGGTTATTCTATTGGAAAAGAACGAGTTTTGGACAACTACCTTTCATTCTTGCCAAACTCTTTGCAGACCCCCGTGCAAGCTTTAGAACAAGATTTTGGATGTTTTCTTTCCTGGCAGAGTTTCTCCTTGCAAGATATGGTGGAAAAGCTTTTTGCTGAGTGTAGAGCGCAAGACACGCAGAAGACGCAGATACGCAGCTCTCCGAAGCCTAGTGCCGGTCCCGGGCTTCTTTCGGCACAAACCGCTCTCAGGAGCTCCCTGCGCTCGCCACAATGCTCTGTGTGCGAAGAAGCCGCTTCTTCGCCTCCGGGAGAATCGGCGAGCGGCAGCTTCCCAAAGGCGAAGATGCAAGCTGCAGCACGCAGGCACAGTGTGGGCAGCCTTCAGACTTAGAGAAAACAGTACTTTACCACTCTCCTGCCTTTTCCATGGTTATTCTATTGGAAAAGAACGAGTTTTGGACAACTACCTTTCATTCTTGCCAAACGCTTTGCAGACCCCCGTGCAAGCTTTAGAACAAGATTTTGGATGTTTTCTTTCCTGGCAGAGTTTCTCCTTGCAAGATATGCTGGAAAAGCTTTTTGCTGAGTGTAGAGCGGCAAGACACGCAGAAGACGCAGATACGCAGCTCTCCGAAGCTAAGTGCCGGTCCCGGGCTTCTTTCGGCACAAACCGCTCTCAGGAGCTCCCTGCGCTCGCCACAATGCTCTGTGTGCGAAGAAGCCGCTTCTTCGCCTCCGGGAGAATCGGCGAGCGGCAGCTTCCCAAAGGCGAAGATGCAAGCTGCAGCACACAGGCACAGTGTGGGCAGCCTTCAGACTTAGAGAAAACAGTACTTTACCACTCTCCTGCCTTTTCCATGGTTATTCTATTGGAAAAGAACGAGTTTTGGACAACTACCTTTCATTCTTGCCAAACTCTTTGCAGACCCCCGTGCAAGCTTTAGAACAAGATTTTGGATATTTTCTTTCCTGGCAGAGTTTCTCCTTGCAAGATATGGTGGAAAAGCTTTTTGCTGAGTGTAGAGCGGCAAGACACGCAGAAGACGCAGATACGCAGCTCTCCGAAGCTAAGTGCCGGTCCCGGGCTTCTTTCGGCACAAACCGCTCTCAGGAGCTCCCTGCGCTCGCCACAATGCTCTGTGTGCGAAGAAGCCGCTTCTTCGCCTCCGGGAGAATCGGCGAGCGGCAGCTTCCCAAAGGCGAAGATGCAAGCTGCAGCACACAGGCACAGTGTGGGCAGCCTTCAGACTTCGAGAAAACAGTACTTTACCACTCTCCTGCCTTTTCCATGGTTATTCTATTGGAAAAGAACGAGTTTTGGACAACTACCTTTCATTCTTGCCAAACTCTTTGCAGACCCCCGTGCAAGCTTTAGAACAAGATTTTGGATGTTTTCTTTCCTGGCAGAGTTTCTCCTTGCAAGATATGGTGGAAAAGCTTTTTGCTGAGTGTAGAGCGGCAAGACACGCAGAAGACGCAGATACGCAGCTCTCCGAAGCTAAGTGCCGGTCCCGGGCTTCTTTCGGCACAAACCGCTCTCAGGAGCTCCCTGCGCTCGCCACAATGCTCTGTGTGCGAAGAAGCCGCTTCTTCGCCTCCGGGAGAATCGGCGAGCGGCAGCTTCCCAAAGGCGAAGATGCAAGCTGCAGCACGCAGGCACAGTGTGGGCAGCCTTCAGACTTCGAGAAAACAGTACTTTACCACTCTCCTGCCTTTTCCATGGTTATTCTATTGGAAAAGAACGAGTTTTGGACAACTACCTTTCATTCTTGCCAAACGCTTTGCAGACCCCCTTGCAAGCTTTAGAACAAGATTTTGGATGTTTTCTTTCCTGGCAGAGTTTCTCCTTGCAAGATATGGTGGAAAAGCTTTTTGCTGAGTGTAGAGCGGCAAGACACGCAGAAGACGCAGATACGCAGCTCTCCGAAGCTAAGTGCCGGTCCCGGGCTTCTTTCGGCACAAACCGCTCTCAGGAGCTCCCTGCGCTCGCCACAATGCTCTGTGTGCGAAGAAGCCGCTTCTTCGCCTCCGGGAGAATCGGCGAGCGGCAGCTTCCCAAAGGCGAAGATGCAAGCTGCAGCACACAGGCACAGTGTGGGCAGCCTTCAGACTTCGAGAAAACAGTACTTTACCACTCTCCTGCCTTTTCCATGGTTATTCTATTGGAAAAGAACGAGTTTTGGACAACTACCTTTCATTCTTGCCAAACTCTTTGCAGACCCCCGTGCAAGCTTTAGAACAAGATTTTGGATGTTTTCTTTCCTGGCAGAGTTTCTCCTTGCAAGATATGGTGGAAAAGCTTTTTGCTGAGTGTAGAGCGGCAAGACACGCAGAAGACGCAGATACGCAGCTCTCCGAAGCTAAGTGCCGGTCCCGGGCTTCTTTCGGCACAAACCGCTCTCAGGAGCTCCCTGCGCTCGCCACAATGCTCTGTGTGCGAAGAAGCCGCTTCTTCGCCTCCGGGAGAATCGGCGAGCGGCAGCTTCCCAAAGGCGAAGATGCAAGCTGCAGCACGCAGGCACAGTGTGGGCAGCCTTCAGACTTCGAGAAAACAGTACTTTACCACTCTCCTGCCTTTTCCATGGTTATTCTATTGGAAAAGAACGAGTTTTGGACAACTACCTTTCATTCTTGCCAAACTCTTTGCAGACCCCCGTGCAAGCTTTAGAACAAGATTTTGGATGTTTTCTTTCCTGGCAGAGTTTCTCCTTGCAAGATATGGTGGAAAAGCTTTTTGCTGAGTGTAGAGCGCAAGACACGCAGAAGACGCAGATACGCAGCTCTCCGAAGCTAAGTGCCGGTCCCGGGCTTCTTTCGGCACAAACCGCTCTCAGGAGCTCCCTGCGCTCGCCACAATGCTCTGTGTGCGAAGAAGCCGCTTCTTCGCCTCCGGGAGAATCGGCGAGCGGCAGCTTCCCAAAGGCGAAGATGCAAGCTGCAGCACGCAGGCACAGTGTGGGCAGCCTTCAGACTTAGAGAAAACAGTACTTTACCACTCTCCTGCCTTTTCCATGGTTATTCTATTGGAAAAGAACGAGTTTTGGACAACTACCTTTCATTCTTGCCAAACTCTTTGCAGACCCCCGTGCAAGCTTTAGAAGAAGATTTTGGATGTTTTCTTTCCTGGCAGAGTTTCTCCTTGCAAGATATGGTGGAAAAGCTTTTTGCTGAGTGTAGAGCGGCAAGACACGCAGAAGACGCAGATACGCAGCTCTCCGAAGCTAAGTGCCGGTCCCGGGCTTCTTTCGGCACAAACCGCTCTCAGGAGCTCCCTGCGCTCGCCACAATGCTCTGTGTGCGAAGAAGCCGCTTCTTCGCCTCCGGGAGAATCGGCGAGCGGCAGCTTCCCAAAGGCGAAGATGCAAGCTGCAGCACGCAGGCACAGTGTGGGCAGCCTTCAGACTTAGAGAAAACAGTACTTTACCACTCTCCTGCCTTTTCCATGGTTATTCTATTGGAAAAGAACGAGTTTTGGACAACTACCTTTCATTCTTGCCAAACTCTTTGCAGACCCCCGTGCAAGCTTTAGAAGAAGATTTTGGATGTTTTCTTTCCTGGCAGAGTTTCTCCTTGCAAGATATGGTGGAAAAGCTTTTGGCTGAGTGTAGAGCGGCAAGACACGCAGAAGACGCAGATACGCAGCTCTCCGAAGCTAAGTGCCGGTCCCGGGCTTCTTTCGGCACAAACCGCTCTCAGGAGCTCCCTGCGCTCGCCACAATGCTCTGTGTGCGAAGAAGCCGCTTCTTCGCCTCCGGGAGAATCGGCGAGCGGCAGCTTCCCAAAGGCGAAGATGCAAGCTGCAGCACACAGGCACAGTGTGGGCAGCCTTCAGACTTAGAGAAAACAGTACTTTACCACTCTCCTGCCTTTTCCATGGTTATTCTATTGGAAAAGAACGAGTTTTGGACAACTACCTTTCATTCTTGCCAAACTCTTTGCAGACCCCCGTGCAAGCTTTAGAACAAGATTTTGGATGTTTACTTTCCTGGCAGAGTTTCTCTTTGCAAGATATGGTGGAAAAGCTTTTTGCTGAGTGTAGAGCGGCAAGACACGCAGAAGACGCAGATACGCAGCTCTCCGAAGCTAAGTGCCGGTCCCGGGCTTCTTTCGGCACAAACCGCTCTCAGGAGCTCCCTGCGCTCGCCACAATGCTCTGTGTGCGAAGAAGCCGCTTCTTCGCCTCCGGGAGAATCGGCGAGCGGCAGCTTCCCAAAGGCGAAGATGCAAGCTGCAGCACACAGGCACAGTGTGGGCAGCCTTCAGACTTCGAGAAAACAGTACTTTACCACTCTCCTGCCTTTTCCATGGTTATTCTATTGGAAAAGAACGAGTTTTGGACAACTACCTTTCATTCTTGCCAAACTCTTTGCAGACCCCCGTGCAAGCTTTAGAACAAGATTTTGGATGTTTACTTTCCTGGCAGAGTTTCTCCTTGCAAGATATGGTGGAAAAGCTTTTTGCTGAGTGTAGAGCGGCAAGACACGCAGAAGACGCAGATACGCAGCTCTCCGAAGCTAAGTGCCGGTCCCGGGCTTCTTTCGGCACAAACCGCTCTCAGGAGCTCCCTGCGCTCGCCACAATGCTCTGTGTGCGAAGAAGCCGCTTCTTCGCCTCCGGGAGAATCGGCGAGCGGCAGCTTGCCAAAGGCGAAGATGCAAGCTGCAGCACACAGGCACAGTGTGGGCAGCCTTCAGACTTAGAGAAAACAGTACTTTACCACTCTCCTGCCTTTTCCATGGTTATTCTATTGGAAAAGAACGAGTTTTGGACAACTACCTTTCATTCTTGCCAAACTCTTTGCAGACCCCCGTGCAAGCTTTAGAACAAGATTTTGGATGTTTTCTTTCCTGGCAGAGTTTCTCCTTGCAAGATATGGTGGAAAAGCTTTTTACTGAGTGTAGAGCGGCAAGACACGCAGAAGACGCAGATACGCAGCTCTCCGAAGCTAAGTGCCGGTCCCGGGCTTCTTTCGGCACAAACCGCTCTCAGGAGCTCCCTGCGCTCGCCACAATGCTCTGTGTGCGAAGAAGCAGCTTCTTCGCCTCCGGGAGAATCGGCGAGCGGCAGCTTCCCAAAGGCGAAGATGCAAGCTGCAGCACACAGGCACAGTGTGGGCAGCCTTCAGACTTCGAGAAAACAGTACTTTACCACTCTCCTGCCTTTTCCATGGTTATTCTATTGGAAAAGAACGAGTTTTGGACAACTACCTTTCATTCTTGCCAAACTCTTTGCAGACCCCCGTGCAAGCTTTAGAACAAGATTTTGGATGTTTTCTTTCCTGGCAGAGTTTCTCCTTGCAAGATATGGTGGAAAAGCTTTTGGCTGAGTGTAGAGCGGCAAGACACGCAGAAGACGCAGATACGCAGCTCTCCGAAGCTAAGTGCCGGTCCCGGGCTTCTTTCGGCACAAACCGCTCTCAGGAGCTCCCTGCGCTCGCCACAATGCTCTGTGTGCGAAGAAGCCGCTTCTTCGCCTCCGGGAGAATCGGCGAGCGGCAGCTTCCCAAAGGCGAAGATGCAAGCTGCAGCACACAGGCACAGTGTGGGCAGCCTTCAGACTTCGAGAAAACAGTACTTTACCACTCTCCTGCCTTTTCCATGGTTATTCTATTGGAAAAGAACGAGTTTTGGACAACTACCTTTCATTCTTGCCAAACTCTTTGCAGACCCCCGTGCAAGCTTTAGAACAAGATTTTGGATGTTTTCTTTCCTGGCAGAGTTTCTCCTTGCAAGATATGGTGGAAAAGCTTTTTGCTGAGTGTAGAGCGGCAAGACACGCAGAAGACGCAGATACGCAGCTCTCCGAAGCTAAGTGCCGGTCCCGGGCTTCTTTCGGCACAAACCGCTCTCAGGAGCTCCCTGCGCTCGCCACAATGCTCTGTGTGCGAAGAAGCCGCTTCTTCGCCTCCGGGAGAATCGGCGAGCGGCAGCTTCCCAAAGGCGAAGATGCAAGCTGCAGCACACAGGCACAGTGTGGGCAGCCTTCAGACTTAGAGAAAACAGTACTTTACCACTCTCCTGCCTTTTCCATGGTTATTCTATTGGAAAAGAACGAGTTTTGGACAACTACCTTTCATTCTTGCCAAACTCTTTGCAGACCCCCGTGCAAGCTTTAGAACAAGATTTTGGATGTTTTCTTTCCTGGCAGAGTTTCTCCTTGCAAGATATGGTGGAAAAGCTTTTTGCTGAGTGTAGAGCGCAAGACACGCAGAAGACGCAGATACGCAGCTCTCCGAAGCTAAGTGCCGGTCCCGGGCTTCTTTCGGCACAAACCGCTCTCAGGAGCTCCCTGCGCTCGCCACAATGCTCTGTGTGCGAAGAAGCCGCTTCTTCGCCTCCGGGAGAATCGGCGAGCGGCAGCTTCCCAAAGGCGAAGATGCAAGCTGCAGCACGCAGGCACAGTGTGGGCAGCCTTCAGACTTAGAGAAAACAGTACTTTACCACTCTCCTGCCTTTTCCATGGTTATTCTATTGGAAAAGAACGAGTTTTGGACAACTACCTTTCATTCTTGCCAAACTCTTTGCAGACCCCCGTGCAAGCTTTAGAAGAAGATTTTGGATGTTTTCTTTCCTGGCAGAGTTTCTCCTTGCAAGATATGGTGGAAAAGCTTTTTGCTGAGTGTAGAGCGGCAAGACACGCAGAAGACGCAGATACGCAGCTCTCCGAAGCTAAGTGCCGGTCCCGGGCTTCTTTCGGCACAAACCGCTCTCAGGAGCTCCCTGCGCTCGCCACAATGCTCTGTGTGCGAAGAAGCCGCTTCTTCGCCTCCGGGAGAATCGGCGAGCGGCAGCTTCCCAAAGGCGAAGATGCAAGCTGCAGCACACAGGCACAGTGTGGGCAGCCTTCAGACTTCGAGAAAACAGTACTTTACCACTCTCCTGCCTTTTCCATGGTTATTCTATTGGAAAAGAACGAGTTTTGGACAACTACCTTTCATTCTTGCCAAACTCTTTGCAGACCCCCGTGCAAGCTTTAGAACAAGATTTTGGATATTTTCTTTCCTGGTAGAGTTTCTCCTTGCAAGATATGGTGGAAAAGCTTTTTGCTGAGTGTAGAGCGGCAAGACACGCAGAAGACGCAGATACGCAGCTCTCCGAAGCTAAGTGCCGGTCCCGGGCTTCTTTCGGCACAAACCGCTCTCAGGAGCTCCCTGCGCTCGCCACAATGCTCTGTGTGCGAAGAAGCAGCTTCTTCGCCTCCTGGAGAATCGGCGAGCGGCAGCTTCCCAAAGGCGAAGATGCAAGCTGCAGCACACAGGCACAGTGTGGGCAGCCTTCAGACTTCGAGAAAACAGTACTTTACCACTCTCCTGCCTTTTCCATGGTTATTCTATTGGAAAAGAACGAGTTTTGGACAACTACCTTTCATTCTTGCCAAACTCTTTGCAGACCCCCGTGCAAGCTTTAGAACAAGATTTTGGATGTTTTCTTTCCTGGCAGAGTTTCTCCTTGCAAGATATGGTGGAAAAGCTTTTGGCTGAGTGTAGAGCGGCAAGACACGCAGAAGACGCAGATACGCAGCTCTCCGAAGCTAAGTGCCGGTCCCGGGCTTCTTTCGGCACAAACCGCTCTCAGGAGCTCCCTGCGCTCGCCACAATGCTCTGTGTGCGAAGAAGCCGCTTCTTCGCCTCCGGGAGAATCGGCGAGCGGCAGCTTCCCAAAGGCGAAGATGCAAGCTGCAGCACGCAGGCACAGTGTGGGCAGCCTTCAGACTTAGAGAAAACAGTACTTTACCACTCTCCTGCCTTTTCCATGGTTATTCTATTGGAAAAGAACGAGTTTTGGACAACTACCTTTCATTCTTGCCAAACGCTTTGCAGACCCCCTTGCAAGCTTTAGAACAAGATTTTGGATGTTTTCTTTCCTGGCAGAGTTTCTCCTTGCAAGATATGGTGGAAAAGCTTTTTGCTGAGTGTAGAGCGGCAAGACACGCAGAAGACGCAGATACGCAGCTCTCCGAAGCTAAGTGCCGGTCCCGGGCTTCTTTCGGCACAAACCGCTCTCAGGAGCTCCCTGCGCTCGCCACAATGCTCTGTGTGCGAAGAAGCCGCTTCTTCGCCTCCGGGAGAATCGGCGAGCGGCAGCTTCCCAAAGGCGAAGATGCAAGCTGCAGCACACAGGCACAGTGTGGGCAGCCTTCAGACTTCGAGAAAACAGTACTTTACCACTCTCCTGCCTTTTCCATGGTTATTCTATTGGAAAAGAACGAGTTTTGGACAACTACCTTTCATTCTTGCCAAACTCTTTGCAGACCCCCGTGCAAGCTTTAGAACAAGATTTTGGATGTTTTCTTTCCTGGCAGAGTTTCTCCTTGCAAGATATGGTGGAAAAGCTTTTTGCTGAGTGTAGAGCGCAAGACACGCAGAAGACGCAGATACGCAGCTCTCCGAAGCTAAGTGCCGGTCCCGGGCTTCTTTCGGCACAAACCGCTCTCAGGAGCTCCCTGCGCTCGCCACAATGCTCTGTGTGCGAAGAAGCCGCTTCTTCGCCTCCGGGAGAATCGGCGAGCGGCAGCTTCCCAAAGGCGAAGATGCAAGCTGCAGCACGCAGGCACAGTGTGGGCAGCCTTCAGACTTAGAGAAAACAGTACTTTACCACTCTCCTGCCTTTTCCATGGTTATTCTATTGGAAAAGAACGAGTTTTGGACAACTACCTTTCATTCTTGCCAAACGCTTTGCAGACCCCCTTGCAAGCTTTAGAAGAAGATTTTGGATGTTTTCTTTCCTGGCAGAGTTTCTCCTTGCAAGATATGGTGGAAAAGCTTTTTGCTGAGTGTAGAGCGGCAAGACACGCAGAAGACGCAGATACGCAGCTCTCCGAAGCTAAGTGCCGGTCCCGGGCTTCTTTCGGCACAAACCGCTCTCAGGAGCTCCCTGCGCTCGCCACAATGCTCTGTGTGCGAAGAAGCAGCTTCTTCGCCTCCTGGAGAATCGGCGAGCGGCAGCTTCCCAAAGGCGAAGATGCAAGCTGCAGCACACAGGCACAGTGTGGGCAGCCTTCAGACTTAGAGAAAACAGTACTTTACCACTCTCCTGCCTTTTCCATGGTTATTCTATTGGAAAAGAACGAGTTTTGGACAACTACCTTTCATTCTTGCCAAACTCTTTGCAGACCCCCGTGCAAGCTTTAGAACAAGATTTTGGATGTTTTCTTTCCTGGCAGAGTTTCTCCTTGCAAGATATGGTGGAAAAGCTTTTTGCTGAGTGTAGAGCGGCAAGACACGCAGAAGACGCAGATACGCAGCTCTCCGAAGCTAAGTGCCGGTCCCGGGCTTCTTTCGGCACAAACCGCTCTCAGGAGCTCCCTGCGCTCGCCACAATGCTCTGTGTGCGAAGAAGCCGCTTCTTCGCCTCCGGGAGAATCGGCGAGCGGCAGCTTCCCAAAGGCGAAGATGCAAGCTGCAGCACACAGGCACAGTGTGGGCAGCCTTCAGACTTAGAGAAAACAGTACTTTACCACTCTCCTGCCTTTTCCATGGTTATTCTATTGGAAAAGAACGAGTTTTGGACAACTACCTTTCATTCTTGCCAAACTCTTTGCAGACCCCCGTGCAAGCTTTAGAACAAGATTTTGGATATTTTCTTTCCTGGCAGAGTTTCTCCTTGCAAGATATGGTGGAAAAGCTTTTTGCTGAGTGTAGAGCGGCAAGACACGCAGAAGACGCAGATACGCAGCTCTCCGAAGCTAAGTGCCGGTCCCGGGCTTCTTTCGGCACAAACCGCTCTCAGGAGCTCCCTGCGCTCGCCACAATGCTCTGTGTGCGAAGAAGCAGCTTCTTCGCCTCCTGGAGAATCGGCGAGCGGCAGCTTCCCAAAGGCGAAGATGCAAGCTGCAGCACACAGGCACAGTGTGGGCAGCCTTCAGACTTCGAGAAAACAGTACTTTACCACTCTCCTGCCTTTTCCATGGTTATTCTATTGGAAAAGAACGAGTTTTGGACAACTACCTTTCATTCTTGCCAAACTCTTTGCAGACCCCCGTGCAAGCTTTAGAACAAGATTTTGGATGTTTTCTTTCCTGGCAGAGTTTCTCCTTGCAAGATATGGTGGAAAAGCTTTTTGCTGAGTGTAGAGCGGCAAGACACGCAGAAGACGCAGATACGCAGCTCTCCGAAGCTAAGTGCCGGTCCCGGGCTTCTTTCGGCACAAACCGCTCTCAGGAGCTCCCTGCGCTCGCCACAATGCTCTGTGTGCGAAGAAGCCGCTTCTTCGCCTCCGGGAGAATCGGCGAGCGGCAGCTTCCCAAAGGCGAAGATGCAAGCTGCAGCACGCAGGCACAGTGTGGGCAGCCTTCAGACTTAGAGAAAACAGTACTTTACCACTCTCCTGCCTTTTCCATGGTTATTCTATTGGAAAAGAACGAGTTTTGGACAACTACCTTTCATTCTTGCCAAACGCTTTGCAGACCCCCTTGCAAGCTTTAGAACAAGATTTTGGATGTTTTCTTTCCTGGCAGAGTTTCTCCTTGCAAGATATGGTGGAAAAGCTTTTTGCTGAGTGTAGAGCGGCAAGACACGCAGAAGACGCAGATACGCAGCTCTCCGAAGCTAAGTGCCGGTCCCGGGCTTCTTTCGGCACAAACCGCTCTCAGGAGCTCCCTGCGCTCGCCACAATGCTCTGTGTGCGAAGAAGCCGCTTCTTCGCCTCCGGGAGAATCGGCGAGCGGCAGCTTCCCAAAGGCGAAGATGCAAGCTGCAGCACACAGGCACAGTGTGGGCAGCCTTCAGACTTCGAGAAAACAGTACTTTACCACTCTCCTGCCTTTTCCATGGTTATTCTATTGGAAAAGAACGAGTTTTGGACAACTACCTTTCATTCTTGCCAAACTCTTTGCAGACCCCCGTGCAAGCTTTAGAACAAGATTTTGGATGTTTTCTTTCCTGGCAGAGTTTCTCCTTGCAAGATATGGTGGAAAAGCTTTTTGCTGAGTGTAGAGCGGCAAGACACGCAGAAGACGCAGATACGCAGCTCTCCGAAGCTAAGTGCCGGTCCCGGGCTTCTTTCGGCACAAACCGCTCTCAGGAGCTCCCTGCGCTCGCCACAATGCTCTGTGTGCGAAGAAGCCGCTTCTTCGCCTCCGGGAGAATCGGCGAGCGGCAGCTTCCCAAAGGCGAAGATGCAAGCTGCAGCACACAGGCACAGTGTGGGCAGCCTTCAGACTTCGAGAAAACAGTACTTTACCACTCTCCTGCCTTTTCCATGGTTATTCTATTGGAAAAGAACGAGTTTTGGACAACTACCTTTCATTCTTGCCAAACTCTTTGCAGACCCCCGTGCAAGCTTTAGAACAAGATTTTGGATGTTTTCTTTCCTGGCAGAGTTTCTCCTTGCAAGATATGCTGGAAAAGCTTTTTGCTGAGTGTAGAGCGGCAAGACACGCAGAAGACGCAGATACGCAGCTCTCCGAAGCTAAGTGCCGGTCCCGGGCTTCTTTCGGCACAAACCGCTCTCAGGAGCTCCCTGCGCTCGCCACAATGCTCTGTGTGCGAAGAAGCCGCTTCTTCGCCTGCGGGAGAATCGGAGAGCGGCAGCTTCCCAAAGGCGAAGATGCAAGCTGCAGCACGCAGGCACAGTGTGGGCAGCCTTCAGACTTAGAGAAAACAGTACTTTACCACTCTCCTGCCTTTTCCATGGTTATTCTATTGGAAAAGAACGAGTTTTGGACAACTACCTTTCATTCTTGCCAAACTCTTTGCAGACCCCCGTGCAAGCTTTAGAACAAGATTTTGGATGTTTTCTTTCCTGGCAGAGTTTCTCCTTGCAAGATATGGTGGAAAAGCTTTTGGCTGAGTGTAGAGCGGCAAGACACGCAGAAGACGCAGATACGCAGCTCTCCGAAGCTAAGTGCCGGTCCCGGGCTTCTTTCGGCACAAACCGCTCTCAGGAGCTCCCTGCGCTCGCCACAATGCTCTGTGTGCGAAGAAGCAGCTTCTTCGCCTCCTGGAGAATCGGCGAGCGGCAGCTTCCCAAAGGCGAAGATGCAAGCTGCAGCACACAGGCACAGTGTGGGCAGCCTTCAGACTTAGAGAAAACAGTACTTTACCACTCTCCTGCCTTTTCCATGGTTATTCTATTGGAAAAGAACGAGTTTTGGACAACTACCTTTCATTCTTGCCAAACTCTTTGCAGACCCCCGTGCAAGCTTTAGAACAAGATTTTGGATGTTTTCTTTCCTGGCAGAGTTTCTCCTTGCAAGATATGGTGGAAAAGCTTTTTACTGAGTGTAGAGCGGCAAGACATGCAGAAGACGCAGATACGCAGCTCTCCGAAGCTAAGTGCCGGTCCCGGGCTTCTTTCGGCACAAACCGCTCTCAGGAGCTCCCTGCGCTCGCCACAATGCTCTGTGTGCGAAGAAGCCGCTTCTTCGCCTCCGGGAGAATCGGCGAGCGGCAGCTTCCCAAAGGCGAAGATGCAAGCTGCAGCACACAGGCACAGTGTGGGCAGCCTTCAGACTTCGAGAAAACAGTACTTTACCACTCTCCTGCCTTTTCCATGGTTATTCTATTGGAAAAGAACGAGTTTTGGACAACTACCTTTCATTCTTGCCAAACTCTTTGCAGACCCCCGTGCAAGCTTTAGAACAAGATTTTGGATGTTTTCTTTCCTGGCAGAGTTTCTCCTTGCAAGATATGGTGGAAAAGCTTTTGGCTGAGTGTAGAGCGGCAAGACACGCAGAAGACGCAGATACGCAGCTCTCCGAAGCTAAGTGCCGGTCCCGGGCTTCTTTCGGCACAAACCGCTCTCAGGAGCTCCCTGCGCTCGCCACAATGCTCTGTGTGCGAAGAAGCCGCTTCTTCGCCTCCGGGAGAATCGGCGAGCGGCAGCTTCCCAAAGGCGAAGATGCAAGCTGCAGCACACAGGCACAGTGTGGGCAGCCTTCAGACTTCGAGAAAACAGTACTTTACCACTCTCCTGCCTTTTCCATGGTTATTCTATTGGAAAAGAACGAGTTTTGGACAACTACCTTTCATTCTTGCCAAACTCTTTGCAGACCCCCGTGCAAGCTTTAGAACAAGATTTTGGATGTTTTCTTTCCTGGCAGAGTTTCTCCTTGCAAGATATGGTGGAAAAGCTTTTTGCTGAGTGTAGAGCGGCAAGACACGCAGAAGACGCAGATACGCAGCTCTCCGAAGCTAAGTGCCGGTCCCGGGCTTCTTTCGGCACAAACCGCTCTCAGGAGCTCCCTGCGCTCGCCACAATGCTCTGTGTGCGAAGAAGCCGCTTCTTCGCCTCCGGGAGAATCGGCGAGCGGCAGCTTCCCAAAGGCGAAGATGCAAGCTGCAGCACACAGGCACAGTGTGGGCAGCCTTCAGACTTAGAGAAAACAGTACTTTACCACTCTCCTGCCTTTTCCATGGTTATTCTATTGGAAAAGAACGAGTTTTGGACAACTACCTTTCATTCTTGCCAAACTCTTTGCAGACCCCCGTGCAAGCTTTAGAACAAGATTTTGGATGTTTTCTTTCCTGGCAGAGTTTCTCCTTGCAAGATATGCTGGAAAAGCTTTTTGCTGAGTGTAGAGCGGCAAGACACGCAGAAGACGCAGATACGCAGCTCTCCGAAGCTAAGTGCCGGTCCCGGGCTTCTTTCGGCACAAACCGCTCTCAGGAGCTCCCTGCGCTCGCCACAATGCTCTGTGTGCGAAGAAGCAGCTTCTTCGCCTCCGGGAGAATCGGCGAGCGGCAGCTTCCCAAAGGCGAAGATGCAAGCTGCAGCACACAGGCACAGTGTGGGCAGCCTTCAGACTTCGAGAAAACAGTACTTTACCACTCTCCTGCCTTTTCCATGGTTATTCTATTGGAAAAGAACGAGTTTTGGACAACTACCTTTCATTCTTGCCAAACTCTTTGCAGACCCCCGTGCAAGCTTTAGAACAAGATTTTGGATGTTTTCTTTCCTGGCAGAGTTTCTCCTTGCAAGATATGCTGGAAAAGCTTTTTGCTGAGTGTAGAGCGGCAAGACACGCAGAAGACGCAGATACGCAGCTCTCCGAAGCTAAGTGCCGGTCCCGGGCTTCTTTCGGCACAAACCGCTCTCAGGAGCTCCCTGCGCTCGCCACAATGCTCTGTGTGCGAAGAAGCCGCTTCTTCGCCTCCGGGAGAATCGGCGAGCGGCAGCTTCCCAAAGGCGAAGATGCAAGCTGCAGCACACAGGCACAGTGTGGGCAGCCTTCAGACTTAGAGAAAACAGTACTTTACCACTCTCCTGCCTTTTCCATGGTTATTCTATTGGAAAAGAACGAGTTTTGGACAACTACCTTTCATTCTTGCCAAACTCTTTGCAGACCCCCGTGCAAGCTTTAGAACAAGATTTTGGATGTTTTCTTTCCTGGCAGAGTTTCTCCTTGCAAGATATGGTGGAAAAGCTTTTTGCTGAGTGTAGAGCGGCAAGACACGCAGAAGACGCAGATACGCAGCTCTCCGAAGCTAAGTGCCGGTCCCGGGCTTCTTTCGGCACAAACCGCTCTCAGGAGCTCCCTGCGCTCGCCACAATGCTCTGTGTGCGAAGAAGCCGCTTCTTCGCCTCCGGGAGAATCGGCGAGCGGCAGCTTCCCAAAGGCGAAGATGCAAGCTGCAGCACACAGGCACAGTGTGGGCAGCCTTCAGACTTAGAGAAAACAGTACTTTACCACTCTCCTGCCTTTTCCATGGTTATTCTATTGGAAAAGAACGAGTTTTGGACAACTACCTTTCATTCTTGCCAAACTCTTTGCAGACCCCCGTGCAAGCTTTAGAACAAGATTTTGGATGTTTTCTTTCCTGGCAGAGTTTCTCCTTGCAAGATATGGTGGAAAAGCTTTTTGCTGAGTGTAGAGCGCAAGACACGCAGAAGACGCAGATACGCAGCTCTCCGAAGCTAAGTGCCGGTCCCGGGCTTCTTTCGGCACAAACCGCTCTCAGGAGCTCCCTGCACTCGCCACAATGCTCTGTGTGCGAAGAAGCCGCTTCTTCGCCTCCGGGAGAATCGGCGAGCGGCAGCTTCCCAAAGGCGAAGATGCAAGCTGCAGCACGCAGGCACAGTGTGGGCAGCCTTCAGACTTCGAGAAAACAGTACTTTACCACTCTCCTGCCTTTTCCATGGTTATTCTATTGGAAAAGAACGAGTTTTGGACAACTACCTTTCATTCTTGCCAAACTCTTTGCAGACCCCCGTGCAAGCTTTAGAACAAGATTTTGGATGTTTTCTTTCCTGGCAGAGTTTCTCCTTGCAAGATATGGTGGAAAAGCTTTTGGCTGAGTGTAGAGCGGCAAGACACGCAGAAGACGCAGATACGCAGCTCTCCGAAGCTAAGTGCCGGTCCCGGGCTTCTTTCGGCACAAACCGCTCTCAGGAGCTCCCTGCGCTCGCCACAATGCTCTGTGTGCGAAGAAGCCGCTTCTTCGCCTCCGGGAGAATCGGCGAGCGGCAGCTTCCCAAAGGCGAAGATGCAAGCTGCAGCACACAGGCACAGTGTGGGCAGCCTTCAGACTTAGAGAAAACAGTACTTTACCACTCTCCTGCCTTTTCCATGGTTATTCTATTGGAAAAGAACGAGTTTTGGACAACTACCTTTCATTCTTGCCAAACTCTTTGCAGACCCCCGTGCAAGCTTTAGAACAAGATTTTTGGATGTTTTCTTCCCTGGCAGAGTTTCTCCTTGCAAGATATGGTGAAAAAGCTTTTTGCTGAGTGTAGAGCGGCAAGACACGCAGAAGACGCAGATACGCAGCTCTCCGAAGCTAAGTGCCGGTCCCGGGCTTCTTTCGGCACAAACCGCTCTCAGGAGCTCCCTGCGCTCGCCACAATGCTCTGTGTGTGAAGAAGCCGCTTCTTCGCCTCCGGGAGAATCGGCGAGCGGCAGCTTCCCAAAGGCGAAGATGCAAGCTGCAGCACACAGGCACAGTGTGGGCAGCCTTCAGACTTAGAGAAAACAGTACTTTACCACTCTCCTGCCTTTTCCATGGTTATTCTATTGGAAAAGAACGAGTTTTGGACAACTACCTTTCATTCTTGCCAAACTCTTTGCAGACCCCCGTGCAAGCTTTAGAACAAGATTTTGGATGTTTTCTTTCCTGGCAGAGTTTCTCCTTGCAAGATATGGTGGAAAAGCTTTTTGCTGAGTGTAGAGCGGCAAGACACGCAGAAGACGCAGATACGCAGCTCTCCGAAGCTAAGTGCCGGTCCCGGGCTTCTTTCGGCACAAACCGCTCTCAGGAGCTCCCTGCGCTCGCCACAATGCTCTGTGTGCGAAGAAGCCGCTTCTTCGCCTCCGGGAGAATCGGCGAGCGGCAGCTTCCCAAAGGCGAAGATGCAAGCTGCAGCACACAGGCACAGTGTGGGCAGCCTTCAGACTTAGAGAAAACAGTACTTTACCACTCTCCTGCCTTTTCCATGGTTATTCTATTGGAAAAGAACGAGTTTTGGACAACTACCTTTCATTCTTGCCAAACTCTTTGCAGACCCCCGTGCAAGCTTTAGAACAAGATTTTGGATGTTTTCTTTCCTGGCAGAGTTTCTCCTTGCAAGATATGGTGGAAAAGCTTTTTGCTGAGTGTAGAGCGGCAAGACACGCAGAAGACGCAGATACGCAGCTCTCCGAAGCTAAGTGCCGGTCCCGGGCTTCTTTCGGCACAAACTGCTCTCAGGAGCTCCCTGCGCTCGCCACAATGCTCTGTGTGCGAAGAAGCCGCTTCTTCGCCTCCGGGAGAATCGGCGAGCGGCAGCTTCCCAAAGGCGAAGATGCAAGCTGCAGCACACAGGCACAGTGTGGGCAGCCTTCAGACTTAGAGAAAACAGTACTTTACCCCTCTCCTGCCTTTTCCATGGTTATTCTATTGGAAAAGAACGAGTTTTGGACAACTACCTTTCATTCTTGCCAAACTCTTTGCAGACCCCCGTGCAAGCTTTAGAACAAGATTTTGGATGTTTTCTTTCCTGGCAGAGTTTCTCCTTGCAAGATATGGTGGAAAAGCTTTTTGCTGAGTGTAGAGCGGCAAGACACGCAGAAGACGCAGATACGCAGCTCTCCGAAGCTAAGTGCCGGTCCCGGGCTTCTTTCGGCACAAACCGCTCTCAGGAGCTCCCTGCGCTCGCCACAATGCTCTGTGTGCGAAGAAGCCGCTTCTTCGCCTCCGGGAGAATCGGCGAGCGGCAGCTTCCCAAAGGCGAAGATGCAAGCTGCACCACACAGGCACAGTGTGGGCAGCCTTCAGACTTAGAGAAAACAGTACTTTACCACTCTCCTGCCTTTTCCATGGTTATTCTATTGGAAAAGAACGAGTTTTGGACAACTACCTTTCATTCTTGCCAAACTCTTTGCAGACCCCCGTGCAAGCTTTAGAACAAGATTTTGGATGTTTTCTTTCCTGGCAGAGTTTCTCCTTGCAAGATATGCTGGAAAAGCTTTTTGCTGAGTGTAGAGCGGCAAGACACGCAGAAGACGCAGATACGCAGCTCTCCGAAGCTAAGTGCCGGTCCCGGGCTTCTTTCGGCACAAACCGCTCTCAGGAGCTCCCTGCGCTCGCCACAATGCTCTGTGTGCGAAGAAGCCGCTTCTTCGCCTCCGGGAGAATCGGCGAGCGGCAGCTTCCCAAAGGCGAAGATGCAAGCTGCAGCACACAGGCACAGTGTGGGCAGCCTTCAGACTTAGAGAAAACAGTACTTTACCACTCTCCTGCCTTTTCCATGGTTATTCTATTGGAAAAGAACGAGTTTTGGACAACTACCTTTCATTCTTGCCAAACTCTTTGCAGACCCCCGTGCAAGCTTTAGAACAAGATTTTGGATGTTTTCTTTCCTGGCAGAGTTTCTCCTTGCAAGATATGGTGGAAAAGCTTTTTGCTGAGTGTAGAGCGGCAAGACACGCAGAAGACGCAGATACGCAGCTCTCCGAAGCTAAGTGCCGGTCCCGGGCTTCTTTCGGCACAAACCGCTCTCAGGAGCTCCCTGCGCTCGCCACAATGCTCTGTGTGCGAAGAAGCCGCTTCTTTGCCTCCGGGAGAATCGGCGAGCGGCAGCTTCCCAAAGGCGAAGATGCAAGCTGCGGCACACAGGCACAGTGTGGGCAGCCTTCAGACTTAGAGAAAACAGTACTTTACCACTCTCCTGCCTTTTCCATGGTTATTCTATTGGAAAAGAACGAGTTTTGGACAACTACCTTTCATTCTTGCCAAACTCTTTGCAGACCCCCGTGCAAGCTTTAGAACAAGATTTTGGATGTTTTCTTCCCTGGCAGAGTTTCTCCTTGCAAGATATGGTGAAAAAGCTTTTTGCTGAGTGTAGAGCGGCAAGACACGCAGAAGACGCAGATACGCAGCTCTCCGAAGCTAAGTGCCGGTCCCGGGCTTCTTTCGGCACAAACCGCTCTCAGGAGCTCCCTGCGCTCGCCACAATGCTCTGTGTGTGAAGAAGCCGCTTCTTCGCCTCCGGGAGAATCGGCGAGCGGCAGCTTCCCAAAGGCGAAGATGCAAGCTGCAGCACACAGGCACAGTGTGGGCAGCCTTCAGACTTAGAGAAAACAGTACTTTACCACTCTCCTGCCTTTTCCATGGTTATTCTATTGGAAAAGAACGAGTTTTGGACAACTACCTTTCATTCTTGCCAAACTCTTTGCAGACCCCCGTGCAAGCTTTAGAACAAGATTTTGGATGTTTTCTTTCCTGGCAGAGTTTCTCCTTGCAAGATATGGTGGAAAAGCTTTTTGCTGAGTGTAGAGCGGCAAGACACGCAGAAGACGCAGATACGCAGCTCTCCGAAGCTAAGTGCCGGTCCCGGGCTTCTTTCGGCACAAACCGCTCTCAGGAGCTCCCTGCGCTCGCCACAATGCTCTGTGTGCGAAGAAGCCGCTTCTTCGCCTCCGGGAGAATCGGCGAGCGGCAGCTTCCCAAAGGCGAAGATGCAAGCTGCAGCACACAGGCACAGTGTGGGCAGCCTTCAGACTTAGAGAAAACAGTACTTTACCACTCTCCTGCCTTTTCCATGGTTATTCTATTGGAAAAGAACGAGTTTTGGACAACTACCTTTCATTCTTGCCAAACTCTTTGCAGACCCCCGTGCAAGCTTTAGAACAAGATTTTGGATGTTTTCTTTCCTGGCAGAGTTTCTCCTTGCAAGATATGGTGGAAAAGCTTTTTGCTGAGTGTAGAGCGGCAAGACACGCAGAAGACGCAGATACGCAGCTCTCCGAAGCTAAGTGCCGGTCCCGGGCTTCTTTCGGCACAAACCGCTCTCAGGAGCTCCCTGCGCTCGCCACAATGCTCTGTGTGCGAAGAAGCCGCTTCTTCGCCTCCGGGAGAATCGGCGAGCGGCAGCTTCCCAAAGGCGAAGATGCAAGCTGCAGCACACAGGCAGAGTGTGGGCAGCCTTCAGACTTAGAGAAAACAGTACTTTACCCCTCTCCTGCCTTTTCCATGGTTATTCTATTGGAAAAGAACGAGTTTTGGACAACTACCTTTCATTCTTGCCAAACTCTTTGCAGACCCCCGTGCAAGCTTTAGAACAAGATTTTGGATGTTTTCTTTCCTGGCAGAGTTTCTCCTTGCAAGATATGGTGGAAAAGCTTTTGGCTGAGTGTAGAGCGGCAAGACACGCAGAAGACGCAGATACGCAGCTCTCCGAAGCTAAGTGCCGGTCCCGGGCTTCTTTCGGCACAAACCGCTCTCAGGAGCTCCCTGCGCTCGCCACAATGCTCTGTGTGCGAAGAAGCCGCTTCTTCGCCTGCGGGAGAATCGGCGAGCGGCAGCTTGCCAAAGGCGAAGATGCAAGCTGCAGCACACAGGCACAGTGTGGGCAGCCTTCAGACTTAGAGAAAACAGTACTTTACCACTCTCCTGCCTTTTCCATGGTTATTCTATTGGAAAAGAACGAGTTTTGGACAACTACCTTTCATTCTTGCCAAACTCTTTGCAGACCCCCGTGCAAGCTTTAGAACAAGATTTTGGATGTTTTCTTTCCTGGCAGAGTTTCTCCTTGCAAGATATGCTGGAAAAGCTTTTTGCTGAGTGTAGAGCGGCAAGACACGCAGAAGACGCAGATACGCAGCTCTCCGAAGCTAAGTGCCGGTCCCGGGCTTCTTTCGGCACAAACTGCTCTCAGGAGCTCCCTGCGCTCGCCACAATGCTCTGTGTGCGAAGAAGCCGCTTCTTCGCCTGCGGGAGAATCGGCGAGCGGCAGCTTCCCAAAGGCGAAGATGCAAGCTGCAGCACACAGGCACAGTGTGGGCAGCCTTCAGACTTAGAGAAAACAGTACTTTACCCCTCTCCTGCCTTTTCCATGGTTATTCTATTGGAAAAGAACGAGTTTTGGACAACTACCTTTCATTCTTGCCAAACTCTTTGCAGACCCCCGTGCAAGCTTTAGAACAAGATTTTGGATGTTTTCTTTCCTGGCAGAGTTTCTCCTTGCAAGATATGGTGGAAAAGCTTTTTGCTGAGTGTAGAGCGGCAAGACACGCAGAAGACGCAGATACGCAGCTCTCCGAAGCTAAGTGCCGGTCCCGGGCTTCTTTCGGCACAAACCGCTCTCAGGAGCTCCCTGCGCTCGCCACAATGCTCTGTGTGCGAAGAAGCCGCTTCTTCGCCTGCGGGAGAATCGGCGAGCGGCAGCTTCCCAAAGGCGAAGATGCAAGCTGCAGCACACAGGCACAGTGTGGGCAGCCTTCAGACTTAGAGAAAACAGTACTTTACCACTCTCCTGCCTTTTCCATGGTTATTCTATTGGAAAAGAACGAGTTTTGGACAACTACCTTTCATTCTTGCCAAACTCTTTGCAGACCCCCGTGCAAGCTTTAGAACAAGATTTTGGATGTTTTCTTTCCTGGCAGAGTTTCTCCTTGCAAGATATGCTGGAAAAGCTTTTTGCTGAGTGTAGAGCGGCAAGACACGCAGAAGACGCAGATACGCGGCTCTCCGAAGCTAAGTGCCGGTCCCGGGCTTCTTTCGGCACAAACTGCTCTCAGGAGCTCCCTGCGCTCGCCACAATGCTCTGTGTGCGAAGAAGCCGCTTCTTCGCCTCCGGGAGAATCGGCGAGCGGCAGCTTCCCAAAGGCGAAGATGCAAGCTGCAGCACACAGGCACAGTGTGGGCAGCCTTCAGACTTAGAGAAAACAGTACTTTACCCCTCTCCTGCCTTTTCCATGGTTATTCTATTGGAAAAGAACGAGTTTTGGACAACTACCTTTCATTCTTGCCAAACTCTTTGCAGACCCCCGTGCAAGCTTTAGAACAAGATTTTGGATGTTTTCTTTCCTGGCAGAGTTTCTCCTTGCAAGATATGGTGGAAAAGCTTTTGGCTGAGTGTAGAGCGGCAAGACACGCAGAAGACGCAGATACGCAGCTCTCCGAAGCTAAGTGCCGGTCCCGGGCTTCTTTCGGCACAAACCGCTCTCAGGAGCTCCCTGCGCTCGCCACAATGCTCTGTGTGCGAAGAAGCCGCTTCTTCGCCTGCGGGAGAATCGGCGAGCGGCAGCTTCCCAAAGGCGAAGATGCAAGCTGCAGCACACAGGCACAGTGTGGGCAGCCTTCAGACTTAGAGAAAACAGTACTTTACCACTCTCCTGCCTTTTCCATGGTTATTCTATTGGAAAAGAACGAGTTTTGGACAACTACCTTTCATTCTTGCCAAACTCTTTGCAGACCCCCGTGCAAGCTTTAGAACAAGATTTTGGATGTTTTCTTTCCTGGCAGAGTTTCTCCTTGCAAGATATGGCGGAAAAGCTTTTTGCTGAGTGTAGAGCGGCAAGACACGCAGAAGACGCAGATACGCAGCTCTCCGAAGCTAAGTGCCGGTCCCGGGCTTCTTTCGGCACAAACCGCTCTCAGGAGCTCCCTGCGCTCGCCACAATGCTCTGTGTGCGAAGAAGCCACTTCTTCGCCTCCGGGAGAATCGGCGAGCGGCAGCTTCCCAAAGGCGAAGATGCAAGCTGCAGCACACAGGCACAGTGTGGGCAGCCTTCAGACTTAGAGAAAACAGTACTTTACCACTCTCCTGCCTTTTCCATGGTTATTCTATTGGAAAAGAACGAGTTTTGGACAACTACCTTTCATTCTTGCCAAACTCTTTGCAGACCCCCGTGCAAGCTTTAGAACAAGATTTTGGATGTTTTCTTTCCTGGCAGAGTTTCTCCTTGCAAGATATGGTGGAAAAGCTTTTGGCTGAGTGTAGAGCGGCAAGACACGCAGAAGACGCAGATACGCAGCTCTCCGAAGCTAAGTGCCGGTCCCGGGCTTCTTTCGGCACAAACCGCTCTCAGGAGCTCCCTGCGCTCGCCACAATGCTCTGTGTGCGAAGAAGCCGCTTCTTCGCCTGCGGGAGAATCGGCGAGCGGCAGCTTCCCAAAGGCGAAGATGCAAGCTGCAGCACACAGGCACAGTGTGGGCAGCCTTCAGACTTAGAGAAAACAGTACTTTACCACTCTCCTGCCTTTTCCATGGTTATTCTATTGGAAAAGAACGAGTTTTGGACAACTACCTTTCATTCTTGCCAAACTCTTTGCAGACCCCCGTGCAAGCTTTAGAACAAGATTTTGGATGTTTTCTTTCCTGGCAGAGTTTCTCCTTGCAAGATATGGTGGAAAAGCTTTTTGCTGAGTGTAGAGCGGCAAGACACGCAGAAGACGCAGATACGCAGCTCTCCGAAGCTAAGTGCCGGTCCCGGGCTTCTTTCGGCACAAACCGCTCTCAGGAGCTCCCTGCGCTCGCCACAATGCTCTGTGTGCGAAGAAGCCGCTTCTTCGCCTGCGGGAGAATCGGCGAGCGGCAGCTTCCCAAAGGCGAAGATGCAAGCTGCGGCACACAGGCACAGTGTGGGCAGCCTTCAGACTTAGAGAAAACAGTACTTTACCACTCTCCTGCCTTTTCCATGGTTATTCTATTGGAAAAGAACGAGTTTTGGACAACTACCTTTCATTCTTGCCAAACTCTTTGCAGACCCCCGTGCAAGCTTTAGAACAAGATTTTGGATGTTTTCTTTCCTGGCAGAGTTTCTCCTTGCAAGATATGGTGGAAAAGCTTTTGGCTGAGTGTAGAGCGGCAAGACACGCAGAAGACGCAGATACGCAGCTCTCCGAAGCTAAGTGCCGGTCCCGGGCTTCTTTCGGCACAAACCGCTCTCAGGAGCTCCCTGCGCTCGCCACAATGCTCTGTGTGCGAAGAAGCCGCTTCTTCGCCTCCGGGAGAATCGGCGAGCGGCAGCTTCCCAAAGGCGAAGATGCAAGCTGCAGCACACAGGCACAGTGTGGGCAGCCTTCAGACTTAGAGAAAACAGTACTTTACCACTCTCCTGCCTTTTCCATGGTTATTCTATTGGAAAAGAACGAGTTTTGGACAACTACCTTTCATTCTTGCCAAACTCTTTGCAGACCCCCGTGCAAGCTTTAGAACCAGATTTTGGATGTTTTCTTTCCTGGCAGAGTTTCTCCTTGCAAGATATGCTGGAAAAGCTTTTTGCTGAGTGTAGAGCGGCAAGACACGCAGAAGACGCAGATACGCAGCTCTCCGAAGCTAAGTGCCGGTCCCGGGCTTCTTTCGGCACAAACTGCTCTCAGGAGCTCCCTGCGCTCGCCACAATGCTCTGTGTGCGAAGAAGCCGCTTCTTCGCCTCCGGGAGAATCGGCGAGCGGCAGCTTCCCAAAGGCGAAGATGCAAGCTGCGGCACACAGGCACAGTGTGGGCAGCCTTCAGACTTAGAGAAAACAGTACTTTACCACTCTCCTGCCTTTTCCATGGTTATTCTATTGGAAAAGAACGAGTTTTGGACAACTACCTTTCATTCTTGCCAAACTCTTTGCAGACCCCCGTGCAAGCTTTAGAACAAGATTTTGGATGTTTTCTTTCCTGGCAGAGTTTCTCCTTGCAAGATATGGTGGAAAAGTTTTTGCTGAGTGTAGAGCGGCAAGACACGCAGAAGACGCAGATACGCAGCTCTCCGAAGCTAAGTGCCGGTCCCGGGCTTCTTTCGGCACAAACCGCTCTCAGGAGCTCCCTGCGCTCGCCACAATGCTCTGTGTGCGAAGAAGCCGCTTCTTCGCCTGCGGGAGAATCGGCGAGCGGCAGCTTCCCAAAGGCGAAGATGCAAGCTGCGGCACACAGGCACAGTGTGGGCAGCCTTCAGACTTAGAGAAAACAGTACTTTACCACTCTCCTGCCTTTTCCATGGTTATTCTATTGGAAAAGAACGAGTTTTGGACAACTACCTTTCATTCTTGCCAAACTCTTTGCAGACCCCCGTGCAAGCTTTAGAACAAGATTTTGGATGTTTTCTTTCCTGGCAGAGTTTCTCCTTGCAAGATATGGTGGAAAAGCTTTTGGCTGAGTGTAGAGCGGCAAGACACGCAGAAGACGCAGATACGCAGCTCTCCGAAGCTAAGTGCCGGTCCCGGGCTTCTTTCGGCACAAACCGCTCTCAGGAGCTCCCTGCGCTCGCCACAATGCTCTGTGTGCGAAGAAGCCGCTTCTTCGCCTCCGGGAGAATCGGCGAGCGGCAGCTTCCCAAAGGCGAAGATGCAAGCTGCAGCACGCAGGCACAGTGTGGGCAGCCTTCAGACTTAGAGAAAACAGTACTTTACCACTCTCCTGCCTTTTCCATGGTTATTCTATTGGAAAAGAACGAGTTTTGGACAACTACCTTTCATTCTTGCCAAACTCTTTGCAGACCCCCGTGCAAGCTTTAGAACAAGATTTTGGATGTTTTCTTTCCTGGCAGAGTTTCTCCTTGCAAGATATGGTGGAAAAGCTTTTTGCTGAGTGTAGAGCGGCAAGACACGCAGAAGACGCAGATACGCAGCTCTCCGAAGCTAAGTGCCGGTCCCGGGCTTCTTTCGGCACAAACCGCTCTCAGGAGCTCCCTGCGCTCGCCACAATGCTCTGTGTGCGAAGAAGCCGCTTCTTCGCCTCCGGGAGAATCGGCGAGCGGCAGCTTCCCAAAGGCGAAGATGCAAGCTGCGGCACACAGGCACAGTGTGGGCAGCATTCAGACTTAGAGAAAACAGTACTTTACCACTCTCCTGCCTTATCCATGGTTATTCTATTGGAAAAGAACGAGTTTTGGACAACTACCTTTCATTCTTGCCAAACTCTTTGCAGACCCCCGTGCAAGCTTTAGAACAAGATTTTGGATGTTTTCTTTCCTGGCAGAGTTTCTCCTTGCAAGATATGGTGGAAAAGCTTTTTGCTGAGTGTAGAGCGGCAAGACACGCAGAAGACGCAGATACGCAGCTCTCCGAAGCTAAGTGCCGGTCCCGGGCTTCTTTCGGCACAAACCGCTCTCAGGAGCTCCCTGCGCTCGCCACAATGCTCTGTGTGCGAAGAAGCCGCTTCTTCGCCTGCGGGAGAATCGGCGAGCGGCAGCTTCCCAAAGGCGAAGATGCAAGCTGCGGCACACAGGCACAGTGTGGGCAGCCTTCAGACTTAGAGAAAACAGTACTTTACCACTCTCCTGCCTTTTCCATGGTTATTCTATTGGAAAAGAACGAGTTTTGGACAACTACCTTTCATTCTTGCCAAACTCTTTGCAGACCCCCGTGCAAGCTTTAGAACAAGATTTTGGATGTTTTCTTTCCTGGCAGAGTTTCTCCTTGCAAGATATGGTGGAAAAGCTTTTGGCTGAGTGTAGAGCGGCAAGACACGCAGAAGACGCAGATACGCAGCTCTCCGAAGCTAAGTGCCGGTCCCGGGCTTCTTTCGGCACAAACCGCTCTCAGGAGCTCCCTGCGCTCGCCACAATGCTCTGTGTGCGAAGAAGCCGCTTCTTCGCCTCCGGGAGAATCGGCGAGCGGCAGCTTCCCAAAGGCGAAGATGCAAGCTGCGGCACACAGGCACAGTGTGGGCAGCCTTCAGACTTAGAGAAAACAGTACTTTACCACTCTCCTGCCTTTTCCATGGTTATTCTATTGGAAAAGAACGAGTTTTGGACAACTACCTTTCATTCTTGCCAAACTCTTTGCAGACCTCCGTGCAAGCTTTAGAACAAGATTTTGGATGTTTTCTTTCCTGGCAGAGTTTCTCCTTGCAAGATATGGTGGAAAAGCTTTTTGCTGAGTGTAGAGCGGCAAGACACGCAGAAGACGCAGATACGCAGCTCTCCGAAGCTAAGTGCCGGTCCCGGGCTTCTTTCCGCACAAACCGCTCTCAGGAGCTCCCTGCGCTCGCCACAATGCTCTGTGTGCGAAGAAGCCGCTTCTTCGCCTCCGGGAGAATCGGCAAGCGGCAGCTTCCCAAAGGCGAAGATGCAAGCTGCACCACACAGGCACAGTGTGGGCAGCCTTCAGACTTAGAGAAAACAGTACTTTACCACTCTCCTGCCTTTTCCATGGTTATTCTATTGGAAAAGAACGAGTTTTGGACAACTACCTTTCATTCTTGCCAAACTCTTTGCAGACCCCCGTGCAAGCTTTAGAACAAGATTTTGGATGTTTTCTTTCCTGGCAGAGTTTCTCCTTGCAAGATATGCTGGAAAAGCTTTTTGCTGAGTGTAGAGCGGCAAGACACGCAGAAGACGCAGATACGCAGCTCTCCGAAGCTAAGTGCCGGTCCCGGGCTTCTTTCGGCACAAACCGCTCTCAGGAGCTCCCTGCGCTCGCCACAATGCTCTGTGTGCGAAGAAGCCGCTTCTTCGCCTCCGGGAGAATCGGCGAGCGGCAGCTTCCCAAAGGCGAAGATGCAAGCTGCAGCACACAGGCACAGTGTGGGCAGCCTTCAGACTTAGAGAAAACAGTACTTTACCACTCTCCTGCCTTTTCCATGGTTATTCTATTGGAAAAGAACGAGTTTTGGACAACTACCTTTCATTCTTGCCAAACTCTTTGCAGACCCCCGTGCAAGCTTTAGAACAAGATTTTGGATGTTTTCTTTCCTGGCAGAGTTTCTCCTTGCAAGATATGGTGGAAAAGCTTTTTGCTGAGTGTAGAGCGGCAAGACACGCAGAAGACGCAGATACGCAGCTCTCCGAAGCTAAGTGCCGGTCCCGGGCTTCTTTCGGCACAAACCGCTCTCAGGAGCTCCCTGCGCTCGCCACAATGCTCTGTGTGCGAAGAAGCCGCTTCTTCGCCTCCGGGAGAATCGGCGAGCGGCAGCTTCCCAAAGGCGAAGATGCAAGCTGCAGCACACAGGCACAGTGTGGGCAGCCTTCAGACTTAGAGAAAACAGTACTTTACCCCTCTCCTGCCTTTTCCATGGTTATTCTATTGGAAAAGAACGAGTTTTGGACAACTACCTTTCATTCTTGCCAAACTCTTTGCAGACCTCCGTGCAAGCTTTAGAACAAGATTTTGGATGTTTTCTTTCCTGGCAGAGTTTCTCCTTGCAAGATATGGTGGAAAAGCTTTTTGCTGAGTGTAGAGCGGCAAGACACGCAGAAGACGCAGATACGCAGCTCTCCGAAGCTAAGTGCCGGTCCCGGGCTTCGTTCGGCACAAACCGCTCTCAGGAGCTCCCTGCGCTCGCCACAATGCTCTGTGTGCGAAGAAGCCGCTTCTTCGCCTGCGGGAGAATCGGCGAGCGGCAGCTTCCCAAAGGCGAAGATGCAAGCTGCAGCACACAGGCACAGTGTGGGCAGCCTTCAGACTTAGAGAAAACAGTACTTTACCACTCTCCTGCCTTTTCCATGGTTATTCTATTGGAAAAGAACGAGTTTTGGACAACTACCTTTCATTCTTGCCAAACTCTTTGCAGACCCCCGTGCAAGCTTTAGAACCAGATTTTGGATGTTTTCTTTCCTGGCAGAGTTTCTCCTTGCAAGATATGCTGGAAAAGCTTCTTGCTGAGTGTAGAGCGGCAAGACACGCAGAAGACGCAGATACGCAGCTCTCCGAAGCTAAGTGCCGGTCCCGGGCTTCTTTCGGCACAAACCGCTCTCAGGAGCTCCCTGCGCTCGCCACAATGCTCTGTGTGCGAAGAAGCCGCTTCTTCGCCTGCGGGAGAATCGGCGAGCGGCAGCTTCCCAAAGGCGAAGATGCAAGCTGCGGCACACAGGCACAGTGTGGGCAGCCTTCAGACTTAGAGAAAACAGTACTTTACCACTCTTCTGCCTTTTCCATGGTTATTCTATTGGAAAAGAACGAGTTTTGGACAACTACCTTTCATTCTTGCCAAACTCTTTGCAGACCCCCGTGCAAGCTTTAGAACAAGATTTTGGATGTTTTCTTCCCTGGCAGAGTTTCTCCTTGCAAGATATGGTGAAAAAGCTTTTTGCTGAGTGTAGAGCGGCAAGACACGCAGAAGACGCAGATACGCAGCTCTCCGAAGCTAAGTGCCGGTCCCGGGCTTCTTTCGGCACAAACCGCTCTCAGGAGCTCCCTGCGCTCGCCACAATGCTCTGTGTGTGAAGAAGCCGCTTCTTCGCCTGCGGGAGAATCGGCGAGCGGCAGCTTCCCAAAGGCGAAGATGCAAGCTGCAGCACACAGGCACAGTGTGGGCAGCCTTCAGACTTAGAGAAAACAGTACTTTACCACTCTCCTGCCTTTTCCATGGTTATTCTATTGGAAAAGAACGAGTTTTGGACAACTACCTTTCATTCTTGCCAAACTCTTTGCAGACCCCCGTGCAAGCTTTAGAACAAGATTTTGGATGTTTTCTTTCCTGGCAGAGTTTCTCCTTGCAAGATATGGTGGAAAAGCTTTTTGCTGAGTGTAGAGCGGCAAGACACGCAGAAGACGCAGATACGCAGCTCTCCGAAGCTAAGTGCCGGTCCCGGGCTTCTTTCGGCACAAACCGCTCTCAGGAGCTCCCTGCGCTCGCCACAATGCTCTGTGTGCGAAGAAGCCGCTTCTTCGCCTCCGGGAGAATCGGCGAGCGGCAGCTTCCCAAAGGCGAAGATGCAAGCTGCAGCACACAGGCACAGTGTGGGCAGCCTTCAGACTTAGAGAAAACAGTACTTTACCACTCTCCTGCCTTTTCCATGGTTATTCTATTGGAAAAGAACGAGTTTTGGACAACTACCTTTCATTCTTGCCAAACTCTTTGCAGACCCCCGTGCAAGCTTTAGAACAAGATTTTGGATGTTTTCTTTCCTGGCAGAGTTTCTCCTTGCAAGATATGGTGGAAAAGCTTTTTGCTGAGTGTAGAGCGGCAAGACACGCAGAAGACGCAGATACGCAGCTCTCCGAAGCTAAGTGCCGGTCCCGGGCTTCTTTCGGCACAAACTGCTCTCAGGAGCTCCCTGCGCTCGCCACAATGCTCTGTGTGCGAAGAAGCCGCTTCTTCGCCTCCGGGAGAATCGGCGAGCGGCAGCTTCCCAAAGGCGAAGATGCAAGCTGCAGCACACAGGCACAGTGTGGGCAGCCTTCAGACTTAGAGAAAACAGTACTTTACCCCTCTCCTGCCTTTTCCATGGTTATTCTATTGGAAAAGAACGAGTTTTGGACAACTACCTTTCATTCTTGCCAAACTCTTTGCAGACCCCCGTGCAAGCTTTAGAACAAGATTTTGGATGTTTTCTTTCCTGGCAGAGTTTCTCCTTGCAAGATATGGTGGAAAAGCTTTTTGCTGAGTGTAGAGCGGCAAGACACGCAGAAGACGCAGATACGCAGCTCTCCGAAGCTAAGTGCCGGTCCCGGGCTTCTTTCGGCACAAACCGCTCTCAGGAGCTCCCTGCGCTCGCCACAATGCTCTGTGTGCGAAGAAGCCGCTTCTTCGCCTGCGGGAGAATCGGCGAGCGGCAGCTTCCCAAAGGCGAAGATGCAAGCTGCACCACACAGGCACAGTGTGGGCAGCCTTCAGACTTAGAGAAAACAGTACTTTACCACTCTCCTGCCTTTTCCATGGTTATTCTATTGGAAAAGAACGAGTTTTGGACAACTACCTTTCATTCTTGCCAAACTCTTTGCAGACCCCCGTGCAAGCTTTAGAACAAGATTTTGGATGTTTTCTTTCCTGGCAGAGTTTCTCCTTGCAAGATATGGTGGAAAAGCTTTTTGCTGAGTGTAGAGCGGCAAGACACGCAGAAGACGCAGATACGCAGCTCTCCGAAGCTAAGTGCCGGTCCCGGGCTTCTTTCGGCACAAACCGCTCTCAGGAGCTCCCTGCGCTCGCCACAATGCTCTGTGTGCGAAGAAGCCGCTTCTTCGCCTCCGGGAGAATCGGCGAGCGGCAGCTTCCCAAAGGCGAAGATGCAAGCTGCAGCACACAGGCACAGTGTGGGCAGCCTTCAGACTTAGAGAAAACAGTACTTTACCACTCTCCTGCCTTTTCCATGGTTATTCTATTGGAAAAGAACGAGTTTTGGACAACTACCTTTCATTCTTGCCAAACTCTTTGCAGACCCCCGTGCAAGCTTTAGAACAAGATTTTGGATGTTTTCTTTCCTGGCAGAGTTTCTCCTTGCAAGATATGGTGGAAAAGCTTTTTGCTGAGTGTAGAGCGGCAAGACACGCAGAAGACGCAGATACGCAGCTCTCCGAAGCTAAGTGCCGGTCCCGGGCTTCTTTCGGCACAAACCGCTCTCAGGAGCTCCCTGCGCTCGCCACAATGCTCTGTGTGCGAAGAAGCCGCTTCTTCGCCTCCGGGAGAATCGGCGAGCGGCAGCTTCCCAAAGGCGAAGATGCAAGCTGCGGCACACAGGCACAGTGTGGGCAGCCTTCAGACTTAGAGAAAACAGTACTTTACCACTCTCCTGCCTTTTCCATGGTTATTCTATTGGAAAAGAACGAGTTTTGGACAACTACCTTTCATTCTTGCCAAACTCTTTGCAGACCCCCGTGCAAGCTTTAGAACAAGATTTTGGATGTTTTCTTCCCTGGCAGAGTTTCTCCTTGCAAGATATGGTGGAAAAGCTTTTTGCTGAGTGTAGAGCGGCAAGACACGCAGAAGACGCAGATACGCAGCTCTCCGAAGCTAAGTGCCGGTCCCGGGCTTCTTTCGGCACAAACCGCTCTCAGGAGCTCCCTGCGCTCGCCACAATGCTCTGTGTGTGAAGAAGCCGCTTCTTCGCCTCCGGGAGAATCGGCGAGCGGCAGCTTCCCAAAGGCGAAGATGCAAGCTGCAGCACACAGGCACAGTGTGGGCAGCCTTCAGACTTAGAGAAAACAGTACTTTACCACTCTCCTGCCTTTTCCATGGTTATTCTATTGGAAAAGAACGAGTTTTGGACAACTACCTTTCATTCTTGCCAAACTCTTTGCAGACCCCCGTGCAAGCTTTAGAACAAGATTTTGGATGTTTTCTTTCCTGGCAGAGTTTCTCCTTGCAAGATATGGTGGAAAAGCTTTTTGCTGAGTGTAGAGCGGCAAGACACGCAGAAGACGCAGATACGCAGCTCTCCGAAGCTAAGTGCCGGTCCCGGGCTTCTTTCGGCACAAACCGCTCTCAGGAGCTCCCTGCGCTCGCCACAATGCTCTGTGTGCGAAGAAGCCGCTTCTTCGCCTCCGGGAGAATCGGCGAGCGGCAGCTTCCCAAAGGCGAAGATGCAAGCTGCAGCACACAGGCACAGTGTGGGCAGCCTTCAGACTTAGAGAAAACAGTACTTTACCACTCTCCTGCCTTTTCCATGGTTATTCTATTGGAAAAGAACGAGTTTTGGACAACTACCTTTCATTCTTGCCAAACTCTTTGCAGACCCCCGTGCAAGCTTTAGAACAAGATTTTGGATGTTTTCTTTCCTGGCAGAGTTTCTCCTTGCAAGATATGGTGGAAAAGCTTTTTGCTGAGTGTAGAGCGGCAAGACACGCAGAAGACGCAGATACGCAGCTCTCCGAAGCTAAGTGCCGGTCCCGGGCTTCTTTCGGCACAAACCGCTCTCAGGAGCTCCCTGCGCTCGCCACAATGCTCTGTGTGCGAAGAAGCCGCTTCTTCGCCTCCGGGAGAATCGGCGAGCGGCAGCTTCCCAAAGGCGAAGATGCAAGCTGCAGCACACAGGCAGAGTGTGGGCAGCCTTCAGACTTAGAGAAAACAGTACTTTACCCCTCTCCTGCCTTTTCCATGGTTATTCTATTGGAAAAGAACGAGTTTTGGACAACTACCTTTCATTCTTGCCAAACTCTTTGCAGACCCCCGTGCAAGCTTTAGAACAAGATTTTGGATGTTTTCTTTCCTGGCAGAGTTTCTCCTTGCAAGATATGGTGGAAAAGCTTTTGGCTGAGTGTAGAGCGGCAAGACACGCAGAAGACGCAGATACGCAGCTCTCCGAAGCTAAGTGCCGGTCCCGGGCTTCTTTCGGCACAAACCGCTCTCAGGAGCTCCCTGCGCTCGCCACAATGCTCTGTGTGCGAAGAAGCCGCTTCTTCGCCTGCGGGAGAATCGGCGAGCGGCAGCTTGCCAAAGGCGAAGATGCAAGCTGCAGCACACAGGCACAGTGTGGGCAGCCTTCAGACTTAGAGAAAACAGTACTTTACCACTCTCCTGCCTTTTCCATGGTTATTCTATTGGAAAAGAACGAGTTTTGGACAACTACCTTTCATTCTTGCCAAACTCTTTGCAGACCCCCGTGCAAGCTTTAGAACAAGATTTTGGATGTTTTCTTTCCTGGCAGAGTTTCTCCTTGCAAGATATGCTGGAAAAGCTTTTTGCTGAGTGTAGAGCGGCAAGACACGCAGAAGACGCAGATACGCAGCTCTCCGAAGCTAAGTGCCGGTCCCGGGCTTCTTTCGGCACAAACTGCTCTCAGGAGCTCCCTGCGCTCGCCACAATGCTCTGTGTGCGAAGAAGCCGCTTCTTCGCCTGCGGGAGAATCGGCGAGCGGCAGCTTCCCAAAGGCGAAGATGCAAGCTGCAGCACACAGGCACAGTGTGGGCAGCCTTCAGACTTAGAGAAAACAGTACTTTACCCCTCTCCTGCCTTTTCCATGGTTATTCTATTGGAAAAGAACGAGTTTTGGACAACTACCTTTCATTCTTGCCAAACTCTTTGCAGACCCCCGTGCAAGCTTTAGAACAAGATTTTGGATGTTTTCTTTCCTGGCAGAGTTTCTCCTTGCAAGATATGGTGGAAAAGCTTCTGGCTGAGTGTAGAGCGGCAAGACACGCAGAAGACGCAGATACGCAGCTCTCCGAAGCTAAGTGCCGGTCCCGGGCTTCTTTCGGCACAAACTGCTCTCAGGAGCTCCCTGCGCTCGCCACAATGCTCTGTGTGCGAAGAAGCCGCTTCTTCGCCTCCGGGAGAATCGGCGAGCGACAGCTTCCCAAAGGCGAAGATGCAAGCTGCAGCACACAGGCACAGTGTGGGCAGCCTTCAGACTTAGAGAAAACAGTACTTTACCACTCTCCTGCCTTTTCCATGGTTATTCTATTGGAAAAGAACGAGTTTTGGACAACTACCTTTCATTCTTGCCAAACTCTTTGCAGACCCCCGTGCAAGCTTTAGAACAAGATTTTGGATGTTTTCTTTCCTGGCAGAGTTTCTCCTTGCAAGATATGCTGGAAAAGCTTTTTGCTGAGTGTAGAGCGGCAAGACACGCAGAAGACGCAGATACGCAGCTCTCCGAAGCTAAGTGCCGGTCCCGGGCTTCTTTCGGCACAAACTGCTCTCAGGAGCTCCCTGCGCTCGCCACAATGCTCTGTGTGCGAAGAAGCCGCTTCTTCGCCTCCGGGAGAATCGGCGAGCGGCAGCTTCCCAAAGGCGAAGATGCAAGCTGCAGCACACAGGCACAGTGTGGGCAGCCTTCAGACTTAGAGAAAACAGTACTTTACCCCTCTCCTGCCTTTTCCATGGTTATTCTATTGGAAAAGAACGAGTTTTGGACAACTACCTTTCATTCTTGCCAAACTCTTTGCAGACCCCCGTGCAAGCTTTAGAACAAGATTTTGGATGTTTTCTTTCCTGGCAGAGTTTCTCCTTGCAAGATATGGTGGAAAAGCTTTTGGCTGAGTGTAGAGCGGCAAGACACGCAGAAGACGCAGATACGCAGCTCTCCGAAGCTAAGTGCCGGTCCCGGGCTTCTTTCGGCACAAACCGCTCTCAGGAGCTCCCTGCGCTCGCCACAATGCTCTGTGTGCGAAGAAGCCGCTTCTTCGCCTGCGGGAGAATCGGCGAGCGGCAGCTTCCCAAAGGCGAAGATGCAAGCTGCAGCACACAGGCACAGTGTGGGCAGCCTTCAGACTTAGAGAAAACAGTACTTTACCACTCTCCTGCCTTTTCCATGGTTATTCTATTGGAAAAGAACGAGTTTTGGACAACTACCTTTCATTCTTGCCAAACTCTTTGCAGACCCCCGTGCAAGCTTTAGAACAAGATTTTGGATGTTTTCTTTCCTGGCAGAGTTTCTCCTTGCAAGATATGGCGGAAAAGCTTTTTGCTGAGTGTAGAGCGGCAAGACACGCAGAAGACGCAGATACGCAGCTCTCCGAAGCTAAGTGCCGGTCCCGGGCTTCTTTCGGCACAAACCGCTCTCAGGAGCTCCCTGCGTTTGCCACAATGCTCTGTGTGCGAAGAAGCCACTTCTTCGCCTCCGGGAGAATCGGCGAGCGGCAGCTTCCCAAAGGCGAAGATGCAAGCTGCAGCACACAGGCACAGTGTGGGCAGCCTTCAGACTTAGAGAAAACAGTACTTTACCACTCTCCTGCCTTTTCCATGGTTATTCTATTGGAAAAGAACGAGTTTTGGACAACTACCTTTCATTCTTGCCAAACTCTTTGCAGACCCCCGTGCAAGCTTTAGAACAAGATTTTGGATGTTTTCTTTCCTGGCAGAGTTTCTCCTTGCAAGATATGGTGGAAAAGCTTTTGGCTGAGTGTAGAGCGGCAAGACACGCAGAAGACGCAGATACGCAGCTCTCCGAAGCTAAGTGCCGGTCCCGGGCTTCTTTCGGCACAAACCGCTCTCAGGAGCTCCCTGCGCTCGCCACAATGCTCTGTGTGCGAAGAAGCCGCTTCTTCGCCTGCGGGAGAATCGGCGAGCGGCAGCTTCCCAAAGGCGAAGATGCAAGCTGCAGCACACAGGCACAGTGTGGGCAGCCTTCAGACTTAGAGAAAACAGTACTTTACCACTCTCCTGCCTTTTCCATGGTTATTCTATTGGAAAAGAACGAGTTTGGACAACTACCTTTCATTCTTGCCAAACTCTTTGCAGACCCCCGTGCAAGCTTTAGAACAAGATTTTGGATGTTTTCTTTCCTGGCAGAGTTTCTCCTTGCAAGATATGGTGGAAAAGCTTTTTGCTGAGTGTAGAGCGGCAAGACACGCAGAAGACGCAGATACGCAGCTCTCCGAAGCTAAGTGCCGGTCCCGGGCTTCTTTCGGCACAAACCGCTCTCAGGAGCTCCCTGCGCTCGCCACAATGCTCTGTGTGCGAAGAAGCCGCTTCTTCGCCTGCGGGAGAATCGGCGAGCGGCAGCTTCCCAAAGGCGAAGATGCAAGCTGCGGCACACAGGCACAGTGTGGGCAGCCTTCAGACTTAGAGAAAACAGTACTTTACCACTCTCCTGCCTTTTCATGGTTATTCTATTGGAAAAGAACGAGTTTTGGACAACTACCTTTCATTCTTGCCAAACTCTTTGCAGACCCCCGTGCAAGCTTTAGAACAAGATTTTGGATGTTTTCTTTCCTGGCAGAGTTTCTCCTTGCAAGATATGGTGGAAAAGCTTTTGGCTGAGTGTAGAGCGGCAAGACACGCAGAAGACGCAGATACGCAGCTCTCCGAAGCTAAGTGCCGGTCCCGGGCTTCTTTCGGCACAAACCGCTCTCAGGAGCTCCCTGCGCTCGCCACAATGCTCTGTGTGCGAAGAAGCCGCTTCTTCGCCTGCGGGAGAATCGGCGAGCGGCAGCTTCCCAAAGGCGAAGATGCAAGCTGCAGCACACAGGCACAGTGTGGGCAGCCTTCAGACTTAGAGAAAACAGTACTTTACCACTCTCCTGCCTTTTCCATGGTTATTCTATTGGAAAAGAACGAGTTTTGGACAACTACCTTTCATTCTTGCCAAACTCTTTGCAGACCCCCGTGCAAGCTTTAGAACCAGATTTTGGATGTTTTCTTTCCTGGCAGAGTTTCTCCTTGCAAGATATGCTGGAAAAGCTTTTTGCTGAGTGTAGAGCGGCAAGACACGCAGAAGACGCAGATACGCAGCTCTCCGAAGCTAAGTGCCGGGTCCCGGGCTTCTTTCGGCACAAACTGCTCTCAGGAGCTCCCCTGCGCTCGCCACAATGCTCTGTGTGCGAAGAAGCCGCTTCTTCGCCTCCGGGAGAATCGGCGAGCGGCAGCTTCCCAAAGGCGAAGATGCAAGCTGCAGGCACACAGGCACAGTGTGGGCAGCCTTCAGACTTAGAGAAAACAGTACTTTACCACTCTCCTGCCTTTTCCATGGTTATTCTATTGGAAAAGAACGAGTTTTGGACAACTACCTTTCATTCTTGCCAAACTCTTTGCAGACCCCTGTGCAAGCTTTAGAACAAGATTTTGGATGTTTTCTTTCCTGGCAGAGTTTCTCCTTGCAAGATATGGTGGAAAAGCTTTTTGCTGAGTGTAGAGCGGCAAGACACGCAGAAGACGCAGATACGCAGCTCTCCGAAGCTAAGTGCCGGTCCCGGGCTTCTTTCGGCACAAACCGCTCTCAGGAGCTCCCTGCGCTCGCCACAATGCTCTGTGTGCGAAGAAGCCGCTTCTTCGCCTCCGGGAGAATCGGCGAGCGGCAGCTTCCCAAAGGCGAAGATGCAAGCTGCGGCACACAGGCACAGTGTGGGCAGCCTTCAGACTTAGAGAAAACAGTACTTTACCACTCTCCTGCCTTTTCCATGGTTATTCTATTGGAAAAGAACGAGTTTTGGACAACTACCTTTCATTCTTGCCAAACTCTTTGCAGACCCCCGTGCAAGCTTTAGAACAAGATTTTGGATGTTTTCTTTCCTGGCAGAGTTTCTCCTTGCAAGATATGGTGGAAAAGCTTTTGGCTGAGTGTAGAGCGGCAAGACACGCAGAAGACGCAGATACGCAGCTCTCCGAAGCTAAGTGCCGGTCCCGGGCTTCTTTCGGCACAAACCGCTCTCAGGAGCTCCCTGCGCTCGCCACAATGCTCTGTGTGCGAAGAAGCCGCTTCTTCGCCTCCGGGAGAATCGGCGAGCGGCAGCTTCCCAAAGGCGAAGATGCAAGCTGCAGCACACAGGCACAGTGTGGGCAGCCTTCAGACTTAGAGAAAACAGTACTTTACCACTCTCCTGCCTTTTCCATGGTTATTCTATTGGAAAAGAACGAGTTTTGGACAACTACCTTTCATTCTTGCCAAACTCTTTGCAGACCCCCGTGCAAGCTTTAGAACAAGATTTTGGATGTTTTCTTTCCTGGCAGAGTTTCTCCTTGCAAGATATGGTGGAAAAGCTTTTTGCTGAGTGTAGAGCGGCAAGACACGCAGAAGACGCAGATACGCAGCTCTCCGAAGCTAAGTGCCGGTCCCGGGCTTCTTTCGGCACAAACCGCTCTCAGGAGCTCCCTGCGCTCGCCACAATGCTCTGTGTGCGAAGAAGCCGCTTCTTCGCCTCCGGGAGAATCGGCGAGCGGCAGCTCCCCAAAGGCGAAGATGCAAGCTGCAGCACGCAGGCACAGTGTGGGCAGCCTTCAGACTTAGAGAAAACAGTACTTTACCACTCTCCTGCCTTTTCCATGGTTATTCTATTGGAAAAGAACGAGTTTTGGACAACTACCTTTCATTCTTGCCAAACTCTTTGCAGACCCCCGTGCAAGCTTTAGAACAAGATTTTGGATGTTTTCTTTCCTGGCAGAGTTTCTCCTTGCAAGATATGGTGGAAAAGCTTTTTGCTGAGTGTAGAGCGGCAAGACACGCAGAAGACGCAGATACGCAGCTCTCCGAAGCTAAGTGCCGGTCCCGGGCTTCTTTCGGCACAAACCGCTCTCAGGAGCTCCCTGCGCTCGCCACAATGCTCTGTGTGCGAAGAAGCCGCTTCTTCGCCTCCGGGAGAATCGGCGAGCGGCAGCTTCCCAAAGGCGAAGATGCAAGCTGCAGCACACAGGCACAGTGTGGGCAGCCTTCAGACTTAGAGAAAACAGTACTTTACCACTCTCCTGCCTTTTCCATGGTTATTCTATTGGAAAAGAACGAGTTTTGGACAACTACCTTTCATTCTTGCCAAACTCTTTGCAGACCCCCGTGCAAGCTTTAGAACAAGATTTTGGATGTTTTCTTTCCTGGCAGAGTTTCTCCTTGCAAGATATGGTGGAAAAGCTTTTGGCTGAGTGTAGAGCGGCAAGACACGCAGAAGACGCAGATACGCAGCTCTCCGAAGCTAAGTGCCGGTCCCGGGCTTCTTTCGGCACAAACCGCTCTCAGGAGCTCCCTCCGCTCGCCACAATGCTCTGTGTGCGAAGAAGCCGCTTCTTCGCCTCTGGGAGAATCGGCAAGCGGCAGCTTCCCAAAGGCGAAGATGCAAGCTGCAGCACGCAGGCACAGTGTGGGCAGCCTTCAGACTTAGAGAAAACAGTACTTTACCACTCTCCTGCCTTTTCCATGGTTATTCTATTGGAAAAGAACGAGTTTTGGACAACTACCTTTCATTCTTGCCAAACTCTTTGCAGACCCCCGTGCAAGCTTTAGAACAAGATTTTGGATGTTTTCTTTCCTGGCAGAGTTTCTCCTTGCAAGATATGGTGGAAAAGCTTTTTGCTGAGTGTAGAGCGGCAAGACACGCAGAAGACGCAGATACGCAGCTCTCCGAAGCTAAGTGCCGGTCCCGGGCTTCTTTCGGCACAAACCGCTCTCAGGAGCTCCCTGCGCTCGCCACAATGCTCTGTGTGCGAAGAAGCCGCTTCTTCGCCTCCGGGAGAATCGGCGAGCGGCAGCTTCCCAAAGGCGAAGATGCAAGCTGCAGCACACAGGCACAGTGTGGGCAGCATTCAGACTTAGAGAAAACAGTACTTTACCACTCTCCTGCCTTATCCATGGTTATTCTATTGGAAAAGAACGAGTTTTGGACAACTACCTTTCATTCTTGCCAAACTCTTTGCAGACCCCCGTGCAAGCTTTAGAACAAGATTTTGGATGTTTTCTTTCCTGGCAGAGTTTCTCCTTGCAAGATATGGTGGAAAAGCTTTTTGCTGAGTGTAGAGCGGCAAGACACGCAGAAGACGCAGATACGCAGCTCTCCGAAGCTAAGTGCCGGTCCCGGGCTTCTTTCGGCACAAACCGCTCTCAGGAGCTCCCTGCGCTCGCCACAATGCTCTGTGTGCGAAGAAGCCACTTCTTCGCCTGCGGGAGAATCGGCGAGCGGCAGCTTGCCAAAGGCGAAGATGCAAGCTGCAGCACACAGGCACAGTGTGGGCAGCCTTCAGACTTAGAGAAAACAGTACTTTACCACTCTCCTGCCTTTTCCATGGTTATTCTATTGGAAAAGAACGAGTTTTGGACAACTACCTTTCATTCTTGCCAAACTCTTTGCAGACCCCCGTGCAAGCTTTAGAACAAGATTTTGGATGTTTTCTTTCCTGGCAGAGTTTCTCCTTGCAAGATATGGTGGAAAAGCTTTTGGCTGAGTGTAGAGCGGCAAGACACGCAGAAGACGCAGATACGCAGCTCTCCGAAGCTAAGTGCCGGTCCCGGGCTTCTTTCGGCACAAACCGCTCTCAGGAGCTCCCTGCGCTCGCCACAATGCTCTGTGTGCGAAGAAGCCGCTTCTTCACCTCCGGGAGAATCGGCGAGCGGCAGCTTCCCAAAGGCGAAGATGCAAGCTGCAGCACACAGGCACAGTGTGGGCAGCCTTCAGACTTAGAGAAAACAGTACTTTACCACTCTCCTGCCTTTTCCATGGTTATTCTATTGGAAAAGAACGAGTTTTGGACAACTACCTTTCATTCTTGCCAAACTCTTTGCAGACCCCCGTGCAAGCTTTAGAACAAGATTTTGGATGTTTTCTTTCCTGGCAGAGTTTCTCCTTGCAAGATATGGTGGAAAAGCTTTTTGCTGAGTGTAGAGCGGCAAGACACGCAGAAGACGCAGATACGCAGCTCTCCGAAGCTAAGTGCCGGTCCCGGGCTTCTTTCGGCACAAACCGCTCTCAGGAGCTCCCTGCGCTCGCCACAATGCTCTGTGTGCGAAGAAGCCGCTTCTTCGCCTGCGGGAGAATCGGCGAGCGGCAGCTTCCCAAAGGCGAAGATGCAAGCTGCGGCACACAGGCACAGTGTGGGCAGCCTTCAGACTTAGAGAAAACAGTACTTTACCACTCTCCTGCCTTTTCCATGGTTATTCTATTGGAAAAGAACGAGTTTTGGACAACTACCTTTCATTCTTGCCAAACTCTTTGCAGACCCCCGTGCAAGCTTTAGAACAAGATTTTGGATGTTTTCTTTCCTGGCAGAGTTTCTCCTTGCAAGATATGGTGGAAAAGCTTTTGGCTGAGTGTAGAGCGGCAAGACACGCAGAAGACGCAGATACGCAGCTCTCCGAAGCTAAGTGCCGGTCCCGGGCTTCTTTCGGCACAAACCGCTCTCAGGAGCTCCCTCCGCTCGCCACAATGCTCTGTGTGCGAAGAAGCCGCTTCTTCGCCTCTGGGAGAATCGGCGAGCGGCAGCTTCCCAAAGGCGAAGATGCAAGCTGCAGCACACAGGCACAGTGTGGGCAGCCTTCAGACTTAGAGAAAACAGTACTTTACCACTCTCCTGCCTTTTCCATGGTTATTCTATTGGAAAAGAACGAGTTTTGGACAACTACCTTTCATTCTTGCCAAACTCTTTGCAGACCCCCGTGCAAGCTTTAGAACCAGATTTTGGATGTTTTCTTTCCTGGCAGAGTTTCTCCTTGCAAGATATGGTGGAAAAGCTTTTTTGCTGAGTGTAGAGCGGCAAGACACGCAGAAGACGCAGATACGCAGCTCTCCGAAGCTAAGTGCCGGTCCCGGGCTTCTTTCGGCACAAACCGCTCTCAGGAGCTCCCTGCGCTCGCCACAATGCTCTGTGTGCGAAGAAGCCGCTTCTTCGTCTGCGGGAGAATCGGCGAGCGGCAGCTTCCCAAAGGCGAAGATGCAAGCTGCGGCACACAGGCACAGTGTGGGCAGCCTTCAGACTTAGAGAAAACAGTACTTTACCACTCTCCTGCCTTTTCCATGGTTATTCTATTGGAAAAGAACGAGTTTTGGACAACTACCTTTCATTCTTGCCAAACTCTTTGCAGACCCCCGTGCAAGCTTTAGAACAAGATTTTGGATGTTTTCTTTCCTGGCAGAGTTTCTCCTTGCAAGATATGGTGGAAAAGCTTTTGGCTGAGTGTAGAGCGGCAAGACACGCAGAAGACGCAGATACGCAGCTCTCCGAAGCTAAGTGCCGGTCCCGGGCTTCTTTCGGCACAAACCGCTCTCAGGAGCTCCCTGCGCTCGCCACAATGCTCTGTGTGCGAAGAAGCCGCTTCTTCGCCTCCGGGAGAATCGGCGAGCGGCAGCTTCCCAAAGGCGAAGATGCAAGCTGCAGCACACAGGCACAGTGTGGGCAGCCTTCAGACTTAGAGAAAACAGTACTTTACCACTCTCCTGCCTTTTCCATGGTTATTCTATTGGAAAAGAACGAGTTTTGGACAACTACCTTTCATTCTTGCCAAACTCTTTGCAGACCCCCGTGCAAGCTTTAGAACAAGATTTTGGATGTTTTCTTTCCTGGCAGAGTTTCTCCTTGCAAGATATGGTGGAAAAGCTTTTTGCTGAGTGTAGAGCGGCAAGACACGCAGAAGACGCAGATACGCAGCTCTCCGAAGCTAAGTGCCGGTCCCGGGCTTCTTTCGGCACAAACCGCTCTCAGGAGCTCCCTGCGCTCGCCACAATGCTCTGTGTGCGAAGAAGCCGCTTCTTCGCCTGCGGGAGAATCGGCGAGCGGCAGCTCCCCAAAGGCGAAGATGCAAGCTGCAGCACGCAGGCACAGTGTGGGCAGCCTTCAGACTTAGAGAAAACAGTACTTTACCACTCTCCTGCCTTTTCCATGGTTATTCTATTGGAAAAGAACGAGTTTTGGACAACTACCTTTCATTCTTGCCAAACTCTTTGCAGACCCCCGTGCAAGCTTTAGAACAAGATTTTGGATGTTTTCTTTCCTGGCAGAGTTTCTCCTTGCAAGATATGGTGGAAAAGCTTTTTGCTGAGTGTAGAGCGGCAAGACACGCAGAAGACGCAGATACGCAGCTCTCCGAAGCTAAGTGCCGGTCCCGGGCTTCTTTCGGCACAAACCGCTCTCAGGAGCTCCCTGCGCTCGCCACAATGCTCTGTGTGCGAAGAAGCCGCTTCTTCGCCTCCGGGAGAATCGGCGAGCGGCAGCTTCCCAAAGGCGAAGATGCAAGCTGCAGCACACAGGCACAGTGTGGGCAGCCTTCAGACTTAGAGAAAACAGTACTTTACCACTCTCCTGCCTTTTCCATGGTTATTCTATTGGAAAAGAACGAGTTTTGGACAACTACCTTTCATTCTTGCCAAACTCTTTGCAGACCCGCGTGCAAGCTTTAGAACAAGATTTTGGATGTTTTCTTTCCTGGCAGAGTTTCTCCTTGCAAGATATGGTGGAAAAGCTTTTGGCTGAGTGTAGAGCGGCAAGACACGCAGAAGACGCAGATACGCAGCTCTCCGAAGCTAAGTGCCGGTCCCGGGCTTCTTTCGGCACAAACCGCTCTCAGGAGCTCCCTGCGCTCGCCACAATGCTCTGTGTGCGAAGAAGCCGCTTCTTCGCCTCCGGGAGAATCGGCGAGCGGCAGCTTCCCAAAGGCGAAGATGCAAGCTGCAGCACGCAGGCACAGTGTGGGCAGCCTTCAGACTTAGAGAAAACAGTACTTTACCACTCTCCTGCCTTTTCCATGGTTATTCTATTGGAAAAGAACGAGTTTTGGACAACTACCTTTCATTCTTGCCAAACTCTTTGCAGACCCCCGTGCAAGCTTTAGAACCAGATTTTGGATGTTTTCTTTCCTGGCAGAGTTTCTCCTTGCAAGATATGGTGGAAAAGCTTTTGGCTGAGTGTAGAGCGGCAAGACACGCAGAAGACGCAGATACGCAGCTCTCCGAAGCTAAGTGCCGGTCCCGGGCTTCTTTCGGCACAAACCGCTCTCAGGAGCTCCCTGCGCTCGCCACAATGCTCTGTGTGCGAAGAAGCCGCTTCTTCACCTCCGGGAGAATCGGCGAGCGGCAGCTTCCCAAAGGCGAAGATGCAAGCTGCAGCACACAGGCACAGTGTGGGCAGCCTTCAGACTTAGAGAAAACAGTACTTTACCACTCTCCTGCCTTTTCCATGGTTATTCTATTGGAAAAGAACGAGTTTTGGACAACTACCTTTCATTCTTGCCAAACTCTTTGCAGACCCCCGTGCAAGCTTTAGAACAAGATTTTGGATGTTTTCTTTCCTGGCAGAGTTTCTCCTTGCAAGATATGGTGGAAAAGCTTTTTGCTGAGTGTAGAGCGGCAAGACACGCAGAAGACGCAGATACGCAGCTCTCCGAAGCTAAGTGCCGGTCCCGGGCTTCTTTCGGCACAAACCGCTCTCAGGAGCTCCCTGCGCTCGCCACAATGCTCTGTGTGCGAAGAAGCCGCTTCTTCGCCTGCGGGAGAATCGGCGAGCGGCAGCTTCCCAAAGGCGAAGATGCAAGCTGCGGCACACAGGCACAGTGTGGGCAGCCTTCAGACTTAGAGAAAACAGTACTTTACCACTCTCCTGCCTTTTCCATGGTTATTCTATTGGAAAAGAACGAGTTTTGGACAACTACCTTTCATTCTTGCCAAACTCTTTGCAGACCCCCGTGCAAGCTTTAGAACAAGATTTTGGATGTTTTCTTTCCTGGCAGAGTTTCTCCTTGCAAGATATGGTGGAAAAGCTTTTGGCTGAGTGTAGAGCGGCAAGACACGCAGAAGACGCAGATACGCAGCTCTCCGAAGCTAAGTGCCGGTCCCGGGCTTCTTTCGGCACAAACCGCTCTCAGGAGCTCCCTCCGCTCGCCACAATGCTCTGTGTGCGAAGAAGCCGCTTCTTCGCCTCTGGGAGAATCGGCGAGCGGCAGCTTCCCAAAGGCGAAGATGCAAGCTGCAGCACACAGGCACAGTGTGGGCAGCCTTCAGACTTAGAGAAAACAGTACTTTACCACTCTCCTGCCTTTTCCATGGTTATTCTATTGGAAAAGAACGAGTTTTGGACAACTACCTTTCATTCTTGCCAAACTCTTTGCAGACCCCCGTGCAAGCTTTAGAACCAGATTTTGGATGTTTTCTTTCCTGGCAGAGTTTCTCCTTGCAAGATATGGTGGAAAAGCTTTTTTGCTGAGTGTAGAGCGGCAAGACACGCAGAAGACGCAGATACGCAGCTCTCCGAAGCTAAGTGCCGGTCCCGGGCTTCTTTCGGCACAAACCGCTCTCAGGAGCTCCCTGCGCTCGCCACAATGCTCTGTGTGCGAAGAAGCCGCTTCTTCGTCTGCGGGAGAATCGGCGAGCGGCAGCTTCCCAAAGGCGAAGATGCAAGCTGCGGCACACAGGCACAGTGTGGGCAGCCTTCAGACTTAGAGAAAACAGTACTTTACCACTCTCCTGCCTTTTCCATGGTTATTCTATTGGAAAAGAACGAGTTTTGGACAACTACCTTTCATTCTTGCCAAACTCTTTGCAGACCCCCGTGCAAGCTTTAGAACAAGATTTTGGATGTTTTCTTTCCTGGCAGAGTTTCTCCTTGCAAGATATGGTGGAAAAGCTTTTGGCTGAGTGTAGAGCGGCAAGACACGCAGAAGACGCAGATACGCAGCTCTCCGAAGCTAAGTGCCGGTCCCGGGCTTCTTTCGGCACAAACCGCTCTCAGGAGCTCCCTGCGCTCGCCACAATGCTCTGTGTGCGAAGAAGCCGCTTCTTCGCCTCCGGGAGAATCGGCGAGCGGCAGCTTCCCAAAGGCGAAGATGCAAGCTGCAGCACACAGGCACAGTGTGGGCAGCCTTCAGACTTAGAGAAAACAGTACTTTACCACTCTCCTGCCTTTTCCATGGTTATTCTATTGGAAAAGAACGAGTTTTGGACAACTACCTTTCATTCTTGCCAAACTCTTTGCAGACCCCCGTGCAAGCTTTAGAACAAGATTTTGGATGTTTTCTTTCCTGGCAGAGTTTCTCCTTGCAAGATATGGTGGAAAAGCTTTTTGCTGAGTGTAGAGCGGCAAGACACGCAGAAGACGCAGATACGCAGCTCTCCGAAGCTAAGTGCCGGTCCCGGGCTTCTTTCGGCACAAACCGCTCTCAGGAGCTCCCTGCGCTCGCCACAATGCTCTGTGTGCGAAGAAGCCGCTTCTTCGCCTGCGGGAGAATCGGCGAGCGGCAGCTCCCCAAAGGCGAAGATGCAAGCTGCAGCACGCAGGCACAGTGTGGGCAGCCTTCAGACTTAGAGAAAACAGTACTTTACCACTCTCCTGCCTTTTCCATGGTTATTCTATTGGAAAAGAACGAGTTTTGGACAACTACCTTTCATTCTTGCCAAACTCTTTGCAGACCCCCGTGCAAGCTTTAGAACAAGATTTTGGATGTTTTCTTTCCTGGCAGAGTTTCTCCTTGCAAGATATGGTGGAAAAGCTTTTTGCTGAGTGTAGAGCGGCAAGACACGCAGAAGACGCAGATACGCAGCTCTCCGAAGCTAAGTGCCGGTCCCGGGCTTCTTTCGGCACAAACCGCTCTCAGGAGCTCCCTGCGCTCGCCACAATGCTCTGTGTGCGAAGAAGCCGCTTCTTCGCCTCCGGGAGAATCGGCGAGCGGCAGCTTCCCAAAGGCGAAGATGCAAGCTGCAGCACACAGGCACAGTGTGGGCAGCCTTCAGACTTAGAGAAAACAGTACTTTACCACTCTCCTGCCTTTTCCATGGTTATTCTATTGGAAAAGAACGAGTTTTGGACAACTACCTTTCATTCTTGCCAAACTCTTTGCAGACCCGCGTGCAAGCTTTAGAACAAGATTTTGGATGTTTTCTTTCCTGGCAGAGTTTCTCCTTGCAAGATATGGTGGAAAAGCTTTTGGCTGAGTGTAGAGCGGCAAGACACGCAGAAGACGCAGATACGCAGCTCTCCGAAGCTAAGTGCCGGTCCCGGGCTTCTTTCGGCACAAACCGCTCTCAGGAGCTCCCTCCGCTCGCCACAATGCTCTGTGTGCGAAGAAGCCGCTTCTTCGCCTCCGGGAGAATCGGCGAGCGGCAGCTTCCCAAAGGCGAAGATGCAAGCTGCAGCACGCAGGCACAGTGTGGGCAGCCTTCAGACTTAGAGAAAACAGTACTTTACCACTCTCCTGCCTTTTCCATGGTTATTCTATTGGAAAAGAACGAGTTTTGGACAACTACCTTTCATTCTTGCCAAACTCTTTGCAGACCCCCGTGCAAGCTTTAGAACAAGATTTTGGATGTTTTCTTTCCTGGCAGAGTTTCTCCTTGCAAGATATGGTGGAAAAGCTTTTTGCTGAGTGTAGAGCGGCAAGACACGCAGAAGACGCAGATACGCAGCTCTCCGAAGCTAAGTGCCGGTCCCGGGCTTCTTTCGGCACAAACCGCTCTCAGGAGCTCCCTGCGCTCGCCACAATGCTCTGTGTGCGAAGAAGCCGCTTCTTCGCCTCCGGGAGAATCGGCGAGCGGCAGCTTCCCAAAGGCGAAGATGCAAGCTGCAGCACACAGGCACAGTGTGGGCAGCATTCAGACTTAGAGAAAACAGTACTTTACCACTCTCCTGCCTTATCCATGGTTATTCTATTGGAAAAGAACGAGTTTTGGACAACTACCTTTCATTCTTGCCAAACTCTTTGCAGACCCCCGTGCAAGCTTTAGAACAAGATTTTGGATGTTTTCTTTCCTGGCAGAGTTTCTCCTTGCAAGATATGGTGGAAAAGCTTTTTGCTGAGTGTAGAGCGGCAAGACACGCAGAAGACGCAGATACGCAGCTCTCCGAAGCTAAGTGCCGGTCCCGGGCTTCTTTCGGCACAAACCGCTCTCAGGAGCTCCCTGCGCTCGCCACAATGCTCTGTGTGCGAAGAAGCCGCTTCTTCGCCTCCGGGAGAATCGGCGAGCGGCAGCTTCCCAAAGGCGAAGATGCAAGCTGCAGCACACAGGCACAGTGTGGGCAGCCTTCAGACTTAGAGAAAACAGTACTTTACCACTCTCCTGCCTTATCCATGGTTATTCTATTGGAAAAGAACGAGTTTTGGACAACTACCTTTCATTCTTGCCAAACTCTTTGCAGACCCCCGTGCAAGCTTTAGAACAAGATTTTGGATGTTTTCTTTCCTGGCAGAGTTTCTCCTTGCAAGATATGGTGGAAAAGCTTTTTGCTGAGTGTAGAGCGGCAAGACACGCAGAAGACGCAGATACGCAGCTCTCCGAAGCTAAGTGCCGGTCCCGGGCTTCTTTCGGCACAAACCGCTCTCAGGAGCTCCCTGCGCTCGCCACAATGCTCTGTGTGCGAAGAAGCCGCTTCTTCGCCTCCGGGAGAATCGGCGAGCGGCAGCTTCCCAAAGGCGAAGATGCAAGCTGCGGCACACAGGCACAGTGTGGGCAGCCTTCAGACTTAGAGAAAACAGTACTTTACCACTCTCCTGCCTTTTCCATGGTTATTCTATTGGAAAAGAACGAGTTTTGGACAACTACCTTTCATTCTTGCCAAACTCTTTGCAGACCCCCGTGCAAGCTTTAGAACAAGATTTTGGATGTTTTCTTTCCTGGCAGAGTTTCTCCTTGCAAGATATGGTGGAAAAGCTTTTTGCTGAGTGTAGAGCGGCAAGACACGCAGAAGACGCAGATACGCAGCTCTCCGAAGCTAAGTGCCGGTCCCGGGCTTCTTTCGGCACAAACCGCTCTCAGGAGCTCCCTGCGCTCGCCACAATGCTCTGTGTGCGAAGAAGCCGCTTCTTCGCCTTCGGGAGAATCGGCGAGCGGCAGCTTCCCAAAGGCGAAGATGCAAGCTGCGGCACACAGGCACAGTGTGGGCAGCCTTCAGACTTAGAGAAAACAGTACTTTACCACTCTCCTGCCTTTTCCATGGTTATTCTATTGGAAAAGAACGAGTTTTGGACAACTACCTTTCATTCTTGCCAAACTCTTTGCAGACCCCCGTGCAAGCTTTAGAACAAGATTTTGGATGTTTTCTTTCCTGGCAGAGTTTCTCCTTGCAAGATATGCTGGAAAAGCTTTTTGCTGAGTGTAGAGCGGCAAGACACGCAGAAGACGCAGATACGCAGCTCTCCGAAGCTAAGTGCCGGTCCCGGGCTTCTTTCGGCACAAACCGCTCTCAGGAGCTCCCTGCGCTCGCCACAATGCTCTGTGTGCGAAGAAGCCGCTTCTTCGCCTGCGGGAGAATCGGCGAGCGGCAGCTTCCCAAAGGCGAAGATGCAAGCTGCGGCACACAGGCACAGTGTGGGCAGCCTTCAGACTTAGAGAAAACAGTACTTTACCACTCTCCTGCCTTTTCCATGGTTATTCTATTGGAAAAGAACGAGTTTTGGACAACTACCTTTCATTCTTGCCAAACTCTTTGCAGACCCCCGTGCAAGCTTTAGAACAAGATTTTGGATGTTTTCTTTCCTGGCAGAGTTTCTCCTTGCAAGATATGGTGGAAAAGCTTTTTGCTGAGTGTAGAGCGGCAAGACACGCAGAAGACGCAGATACGCAGCTCTCCGAAGCTAAGTGCCGGTCCCGGGCTTCTTTCGGCACAAACCGCTCTCAGGAGCTCCCTGCGCTCGCCACAATGCTCTGTGTGCGAAGAAGCCGCTTCTTCGCCTCCGGGAGAATCGGCGAGCGGCAGCTTCCCAAAGGCGAAGATGCAAGCTGCGGCACACAGGCACAGTGTGGGCAGCCTTCAGACTTAGAGAAAACAGTACTTTACCACTCTCCTGCCTTTTCCATGGTTATTCTATTGGAAAAGAACGAGTTTTGGACAACTACCTTTCATTCTTGCCAAACTCTTTGCAGACCCCCGTGCAAGCTTTAGATCAAGATTTTGGATGTTTTCTTTCCTGGCAGAGTTTCTCCTTGCAAGATATGGTGGAAAAGCTTTTTGCTGAGTGTAGAGCGGCAAGACACGCAGAAGACGCAGATACGCAGCTCTCCGAAGCTAAGTGCCGGTCCCGGGCTTCTTTCGGCACAAACCGCTCTCAGGAGCTCCCTGCGCTCGCCACAATGCTCTGTGTGCGAAGAAGCCGCTTCTTCGCCTGCGGGAGAATCGGCGAGCGGCAGCTTCCCAAAGGCGAAGATGCAAGCTGCAGCACACAGGCACAGTGTGGGCAGCATTCAGACTTAGAGAAAACAGTACTTTACCACTCTCCTGCCTTATCCATGGTTATTCTATTGGAAAAGAACGAGTTTTGGACAACTACCTTTCATTCTTGCCAAACTCTTTGCAGACCCCCGTGCAAGCTTTAGAACAAGATTTTGGATGTTTTCTTTCCTGGCAGAGTTTCTCCTTGCAAGATATGGTGGAAAAGCTTTTTGCTGAGTGTAGAGCGGCAAGACACGCAGAAGACGCAGATACGCAGCTCTCTGAAGCTAAGTGCCGGTCCCGGGCTTCTTTCGGCACAAACCGCTCTCAGGAGCTCCCTGCGCTCGCCACAATGCTCTGTGTGCGAAGAAGCCGCTTCTTCGCCTCCGGGAGAATCGGCGAGCGGCAGCTTCCCAAAGGCGAAGATGCAAGCTGCAGCACACAGGCACAGTGTGGGCAGCCTTCAGACTTAGAGAAAACAGTACTTTACCACTCTCCTGCCTTTTCCATGGTTATTCTATTGGAAAAGAACGAGTTTTGGACAACTACCTTTCATTCTTGCCAAACTCTTTGCAGACCCCCGTGCAAGCTTTAGAACAAGATTTTGGATGTTTTCTTTCCTGGCAGAGTTTCTCCTTGCAAGATATGGTGGAAAAGCTTTTGGCTGAGTGTAGAGCGGCAAGACACGCAGAAGACGCAGATACGCAGCTCTCCGAAGCTAAGTGCCGGTCCCGGGCTTCTTTCGGCACAAACCGCTCTCAGGAGCTCCCTGCGCTCGCCACAATGCTCTGTGTGCGAAGAAGCCGCTTCTTCGCCTCCGGGAGAATCGGCGAGCGGCAGCTTCCCAAAGGCGAAGATGCAAGCTGCAGCACGCAGGCACAGTGTGGGCAGCCTTCAGACTTAGAGAAAACAGTACTTTACCACTCTCCTGCCTTTTCCATGGTTATTCTATTGGAAAAGAACGAGTTTTGGACAACTACCTTTCATTCTTGCCAAACTCTTTGCAGACCCCCGTGCAAGCTTTAGAACAAGATTTTGGATGTTTTCTTTCCTGGCAGAGTTTCTCCTTGCAAGATATGCTGGAAAAGCTTTTTGCTGAGTGTAGAGCGGCAAGACACGCAGAAGACGCAGATACGCAGCTCTCCGAAGCTAAGTGCCGGTCCCGGGCTTCTTTCGGCACAAACCGCTCTCAGGAGCTCCCTGCGCTCGCCACAATGCTCTGTGTGCGAAGAAGCCGCTTCTTCGCCTCCGGGAGAATCGGCGAGCGGCAGCTTCCCAAAGGCGAAGATGCAAGCTGCAGCACACAGGCACAGTGTGGGCAGCCTTCAGACTTAGAGAAAACAGTACTTTACCACTCTCCTGCCTTTTCCATGGTTATTCTATTGGAAAAGAACGAGTTTTGGACAACTACCTTTCATTCTTGCCAAACTCTTTGCAGACCCCCGTGCAAGCTTTAGAACAAGATTTTGGATATTTTCTTTCCTGGCAGAGTTTCTCCTTGCAAGATATGGTGGAAAAGCTTTTTGCTGAGTGTAGAGCGGCAAGACACGCAGAAGACGCAGATACGCAGCTCTCCGAAGCTAAGTGCCGGTCCCGGGCTTCTTTCGGCACAAACCGCTCTCAGGAGCTCCCTGCGCTCGCCACAATGCTCTGTGTGCGAAGAAGCCGCTTCTTCGCCTCCGGGAGAATCGGCGAGCGGCAGCTTCCCAAAGGCGAAGATGCAAGCTGCGGCACACAGGCACAGTGTGGGCAGCCTTCAGACTTAGAGAAAACAGTACTTTACCACTCTCCTGCCTTTTCCATGGTTATTCTATTGGAAAAGAACGAGTTTTGGACAACTACCTTTCATTCTTGCCAAACTCTTTGCAGACCCCCGTGCAAGCTTTAGAACAAGATTTTGGATGTTTTCTTTCCTGGCAGAGTTTCTCCTTGCAAGATATGGTGGAAAAGCTTTTTGCTGAGTGTAGAGCGGCAAGACACGCAGAAGACGCAGATACGCAGCTCTCCGAAGCTAAGTGCCGGTCCCGGGCTTCTTTCGGCACAAACCGCTCTCAGGAGCTCCCTGCGCTCGCCACAATGCTCTGTGTGCGAAGAAGCCGCTTCTTCGCCTCCGGGAGAATCGGCGAGCGGCAGCTTCCCAAAGGCGAAGATGCAAGCTGCGGCACACAGGCACAGTGTGGGCAGCCTTCAGACTTAGAGAAAACAGTACTTTACCACTCTCCTGCCTTTTCCATGGTTATTCTATTGGAAAAGAACGAGTTTTGGACAACTACCTTTCATTCTTGCCAAACTCTTTGCAGACCCCCGTGCAAGCTTTAGAACAAGATTTTGGATGTTTTCTTTCCTGGCAGAGTTTCTCCTTGCAAGATATGCTGGAAAAGCTTTTTGCTGAGTGTAGAGCGGCAAGACACGCAGAAGACGCAGATACGCAGCTCTCCGAAGCTAAGTGCCGGTCCCGGGCTTCTTTCGGCACAAACCGCTCTCAGGAGCTCCCTGCGCTCGCCACAATGCTCTGTGTGCGAAGAAGCCGCTTCTTCGCCTGCGGGAGAATCGGCGAGCGGCAGCTTCCCAAAGGCGAAGATGCAAGCTGCAGCACACAGGCACAGTGTGGGCAGCCTTCAGACTTAGAGAAAACAGTACTTTACCACTCTCCTGTCTTTTCCATGGTTATTCTATTGGAAAAGAACGAGTTTTGGACAACTACCTTTCATTCTTGCCAAACTCTTTGCAGACCCCCGTGCAAGCTTTAGAACAAGATTTTGGATGTTTTCTTTCCTGGCAGAGTTTCTCCTTGCAAGATATGGTGGAAAAGCTTTTTGCTGAGTGTAGAGCAGCAAGACACGCAGAAGACGCAGATACGCAGCTCTCCGAAGCTAAGTGCCGGTCCCGGGCTTCTTTCGGCACAAACCGCTCTCAGGAGCTCCCTGCGCTCGCCACAATGCTCTGTGTGCGAAGAAGCCGCTTCTTCGCCTCCGGGAGAATCGGCGAGCGGCAGCTTCCCAAAGGCGAAGATGCAAGCTGCGGCACACAGGCACAGTGTGGGCAGCCTTCAGACTTAGAGAAAACAGTACTTTACCACTCTCCTGCCTTTTCCATGGTTATTCTATTGGAAAAGAACGAGTTTTGGACAACTACCTTTCATTCTTGCCAAACTCTTTGCAGACCCCCGTGCAAGCTTTAGAACAAGATTTTGGATGTTTTCTTCCCTGGCAGAGTTTCTCCTTGCAAGATATGGTGGAAAAGCTTTTTGCTGAGTGTAGAGCGGCAAGACACGCAGAAGACGCAGATACGCAGCTCTCCGAAGCTAAGTGCCGGTCCCGGGCTTCTTTCGGCACAAACCGCTCTCAGGAGCTCCCTGCGCTCGCCACAATGCTCTGTGTGCGAAGAAGCCGCTTCTTCGCCTGCGGGAGAATCGGCGAGCGGCAGCTTCCCAAAGGCGAAGATGCAAGCTGCAGCACGCAGGCACAGTGTGGGCAGCATTCAGACTTAGAGAAAACAGTACTTTACCACTCTCCTGCCTTTTCCATGGTTATTCTATTGGAAAAGAACGAGTTTTGGACAACTACCTTTCATTCTTGCCAAACTCTTTGCAGACCCCCGTGCAAGCTTTAGAACAAGATTTTGGATGTTTTCTTTCCTGGCAGAGTTTCTCCTTGCAAGATATGGTGGAAAAGCTTTTGGCTGAGTGTAGAGCGGCAAGACACGCAGAAGACGCAGATACGCAGCTCTCCGAAGCTAAGTGCCGGTCCCGGGCTTCTTTCGGCACAAACCGCTCTCAGGAGCTCCCTGCGCTCGCCACAATGCTCTGTGTGCGAAGAAGCCGCTTCTTCGCCTGCGGGAGAATCGGCGAGCGGCAGCTTCCCAAAGGCGAAGATGCAAGCTGCGGCACACAGGCACAGTGTGGGCAGCCTTCAGACTTAGAGAAAACAGTACTTTACCACTCTCCTGCCTTATCCATGGTTATTCTATTGGAAAAGAACGAGTTTTGGACAACTACCTTTCATTCTTGCCAAACTCTTTGCAGACCCCCGTGCAAGCTTTAGAACAAGATTTTGGATGTTTTCTTCCCTGGCAGAGTTTCTCCTTGCAAGATATGGTGGAAAAGCTTTTTGCTGAGTGTAGAGCGGCAAGACACGCAGAAGACGCAGATACGCAGCTCTCCGAAGCTAAGTGCCGGTCCCGGGCTTCTTTCGGCACAAACCGCTCTCAGGAGCTCCCTGCGCTCGCCACAATGCTCTGTGTGCGAAGAAGCCGCTTCTTCGCCTCCGGGAGAATCGGCGAGCGGCAGCTTCCCAAAGGCGAAGATGCAAGCTGCAGCACACAGGCACAGTGTGGGCAGCCTTCAGACTTAGAGAAAACAGTACTTTACCACTCTCCTGCCTTTTCCATGGTTATTCTATTGGAAAAGAACGAGTTTTGGACAACTACCTTTCATTCTTGCCAAACTCTTTGCAGACCCCCGTGCAAGCTTTAGAACAAGATTTTGGATGTTTTCTTTCCTGGCAGAGTTTCTCCTTGCAAGATATGGTGGAAAAGCTTTTTGCTGAGTGTAGAGCGGCAAGACACGCAGAAGACGCAGATACGCAGCTCTCCGAAGCTAAGTGCCGGTCCCGGGCTTCTTTCGGCACAAACCGCTCTCAGGAGCTCCCTGCGCTCGCCACAATGCTCTGTGTGCGAAGAAGCCGCTTCTTCGCCTCCGGGAGAATCGGCGAGCGGCAGCTTCCCAAAGGCGAAGATGCAAGCTGCAGCACGCAGGCACAGTGTGGGCAGCCTTCAGACTTAGAGAAAACAGTACTTTACCACTCTCCTGCCTTTTCCATGGTTATTCTATTGGAAAAGAACGAGTTTTGGACAACTACCTTTCATTCTTGCCAAACTCTTTGCAGACCCCCGTGCAAGCTTTAGAACCAGATTTTGGATGTTTTCTTTCCTGGCAGAGTTTCTCCTTGCAAGATATGGTGGAAAAGCTTTTTGCTGAGTGTAGAGCGGCAAGACACGCAGAAGACGCAGATACGCAGCTCTCCGAAGCTAAGTGCCGGTCCCGGGCTTCTTTCGGCACAAACCGCTCTCAGCAGCTCCCTGCGCTCGCCACAATGCTCTGTGTGCGAAGAAGCCGCTTCTTCGCCTCCGGGAGAATCGGCGAGCGGCAGCTTCCCAAAGGCGAAGATGCAAGCTGCAGCACACAGGCACAGTGTGGGCAGCCTTCAGACTTAGAGAAAACAGTACTTTACCACTCTCCTGCCTTTTCCATGGTTATTCTATTGGAAAAGAACGAGTTTTGGACAACTACCTTTCATTCTTGCCAAACTCTTTGCAGACCCCCGTGCAAGCTTTAGAACAAGATTTTGGATGTTTTCTTTCCTGGCAGAGTTTCTCCTTGCAAGATATGGTGGAAAAGCTTTTGGCTGAGTGTAGAGCGGCAAGACACGCAGAAGACGCAGATACGCAGCTCTCCGAAGCTAAGTGCCGGTCCCGGGCTTCTTTCGGCACAAACCGCTCTCAGGAGCTCCCTCCGCTCGCCACAATGCTCTGTGTGCGAAGAAGCCGCTTCTTCGCCTCCGGGAGAATCGGCGAGCGGCAGCTTCCCAAAGGCGAAGATGCAAGCTGCAGCACACAGGCACAGTGTGGGCAGCCTTCAGACTTAGAGAAAACAGTACTTTACCACTCTCCTGCCTTTTCAATGGTTATTCTATTGGAAAAGAACGAGTTTTGGACAACTACCTTTCATTCTTGCCAAACTCTTTGCAGACCCCCGTGCAAGCTTTAGAACAAGATTTTGGATGTTTTCTTCCCTGGCAGAGTTTCTCCTTGCAAGATATGGTGGAAAAGCTTTTTGCTGAGTGTAGAGCGGCAAGACACGCAGAAGACGCAGATACGCAGCTCTCCGAAGCTAAGTGCCGGTCCCGGGCTTCTTTCGGCACAAACCGCTCTCAGGAGCTCCCTGCGCTCGCCACAATGCTCTGTGTGCGAAGAAGCCGCTTCTTCGCCTCTGGGAGAATCGGCGAGCGGCAGCTTCCCAAAGGCGAAGATGCAAGCTGCAGCACACAGGCACAGTGTGGGCAGCCTTCAGACTTCGAGAAAACAGTACTTTACCACTCTCCTGCCTTTTCCATGGTTATTCTATTGGAAAAGAACGAGTTTTGGACAACTACCTTTCATTCTTGCCAAACTCTTTGCAGACCCCCGTGCAAGCTTTAGAACAAGATTTTGGATGTTTTCTTTCCTGGCAGAGTTTCTCCTTGCAAGATATGGTGGAAAAGCTTTTTGCTGAGTGTAGAGCGGCAAGACACGCAGAAGACGCAGATACGCAGCTCTCCGAAGCTAAGTGCCGGTCCCGGGCTTCTTTCGGCACAAACCGCTCTCAGGAGCTCCCTGCGCTCGCCACAATGCTCTGTGTGCGAAGAAGCCGCTTCTTCGCCTCCGGGAGAATCGGCGAGCGGCAGCTTCCCAAAGGCGAAGATGCAAGCTGCAGCACGCAGGCACAGTGTGGGCAGCCTTCAGACTTAGAGAAAACAGTACTTTACCACTCTCCTGCCTTTTCCATGGTTATTCTATTGGAAAAGAACGAGTTTTGGACAACTACCTTTCATTCTTGCCAAACTCTTTGCAGACCCCCGTGCAAGCTTTAGAACCAGATTTTGGATGTTTTCTTTCCTGGCAGAGTTTCTCCTTGCAAGATATGGTGGAAAAGCTTTTTGCTGAGTGTAGAGCGGCAAGACACGCAGAAGACGCAGATACGCAGCTCTCCGAAGCTAAGTGCCGGTCCCGGGCTTCTTTCGGCACAAACCGCTCTCAGGAGCTCCCTGCGCTCGCCACAATGCTCTGTGTGCGAAGAAGCCGCTTCTTCGCCTCCGGGAGAATCGGCGAGCGGCAGCTTCCCAAAGGCGAAGATGCAAGCTGCAGCACACAGGCACAGTGTGGGCAGCCTTCAGACTTAGAGAAAACAGTACTTTACCACTCTCCTGCCTTTTCCATGGTTATTCTATTGGAAAAGAACGAGTTTTGGACAACTACCTTTCATTCTTGCCAAACTCTTTGCAGACCCCCGTGCAAGCTTTAGAACAAGATTTTGGATGTTTTCTTTCCTGGCAGAGTTTCTCCTTGCAAGATATGGTGGAAAAGCTTTTTGCTGAGTGTAGAGCGGCAAGACACGCAGAAGACGCAGATACGCAGCTCTCCGAAGCTAAGTGCCGGTCCCGGGCTTCTTTCGGCACAAACCGCTCTCAGGAGCTCCCTCCGCTCGCCACAATGCTCTGTGTGCGAAGAAGCCGCTTCTTCGCCTCCGGGAGAATCGGCGAGCGGCAGCTTCCCAAAGGCGAAGATGCAAGCTGCAGCACACAGGCACAGTGTGGGCAGCCTTCAGACTTAGAGAAAACAGTACTTTACCACTCTCCTGCCTTTTCCATGGTTATTCTATTGGAAAAGAACGAGTTTTGGACAACTACCTTTCATTCTTGCCAAACTCTTTGCAGACCTCCGTGCAAGCTTTAGAACAAGATTTTGGATGTTTTCTTTCCTGGCAGAGTTTCTCCTTGCAAGATATGCTGGAAAAGCTTTTTGCTGAGTGTAGAGCGGCAAGACACGCAGAAGACGCAGATACGCAGCTCTCCGAAGCTAAGTGCCGGTCCCGGGCTTCTTTCGGCACAAACCGCTCTCAGGAGCTCCCTGCGCTCGCCACAATGCTCTGTGTGCGAAGAAGCCGCTTCTTCGCCTCCGGGAGAATCGGCGAGCGGCAGCTTCCCAAAGGCGAAGATGCAAGCTGCAGCACACAGGCACAGTGTGGGCAGCATTCAGACTTAGAGAAAACAGTACTTTACCACTCTCCTGCCTTTTCCATGGTTATTCTATTGGAAAAGAACGAGTTTTGGACAACTACCTTTCATTCTTGCCAAACTCTTTGCAGACCCCCGTGCAAGCTTTAGAACAAGATTTTGGATGTTTTCTTTCCTGGCAGAGTTTCTCCTTGCAAGATATGGTGGAAAAGCTTTTGGCTGAGTGTAGAGCGGCAAGACACGCAGAAGACGCAGATACGCAGCTCTCCGAAGCTAAGTGCCGGTCCCGGGCTTCTTTCGGCACAAACCGCTCTCAGCAGCTCCCTGCGCTCGCCACAATGCTCTGTGTGCGAAGAAGCCGCTTCTTCGCCTCCGGGAGAATCGGCGAGCGGCAGCTTCCCAAAGGCGAAGATGCAAGCTGCGGCACACAGGCACAGTGTGGGCAGCCTTCAGACTTAGAGAAAACAGTACTTTACCACTCTCCTGCCTTTTCCATGGTTATTCTATTGGAAAAGAACGAGTTTTGGACAACTACCTTTCATTCTTGCCAAACTCTTTGCAGACCTCCGTGCAAGCTTTAGAACAAGATTTTGGATGTTTTCTTTCCTGGCAGAGTTTCTCCTTGCAAGATATGGTGGAAAAGCTTTTTGCTGAGTGTAGAGCGGCAAGACACGCAGAAGACGCAGATACGCAGCTCTCCGAAGCTAAGTGCCGGTCCCGGGCTTCTTTCGGCACAAACCGCTCTCAGGAGCTCCCTGCGCTCGCCACAATGCTCTGTGTGCGAAGAAGCCGCTTCTTCGCCTCCGGGAGAATCGGCGAGCGGCAGCTTCCCAAAGGCGAAGATGCAAGCTGCAGCACACAGGCACAGTGTGGGCAGCATTCAGACTTAGAGAAAACAGTACTTTACCACTCTCCTGCCTTTTCCATGGTTATTCTATTGGAAAAGAACGAGTTTTGGACAACTACCTTTCATTCTTGCCAAACTCTTTGCAGACCTCCGTGCAAGCTTTAGAACAAGATTTTGGATGTTTTCTTTCCTGGCAGAGTTTCTCCTTGCAAGATATGGTGGAAAAGCTTTTTGCTGAGTGTAGAGCGGCAAGACACGCAGAAGACGCAGATACGCAGCTCTCCGAAGCTAAGTGCCGGTCCCGGGCTTCTTTCGGCACAAACCGCTCTCAGGAGCTCCCTGCGCTCGCCACAATGCTCTGTGTGCGAAGAAGCCGCTTCTTCGCCTGCGGGAGAATCGGCGAGCGGCAGCTTCCCAAAGGCGAAGATGCAAGCTGCAGCACACAGGCACAGTGTGGGCAGCCTTCAGACTTAGAGAAAACAGTACTTTACCACTCTCCTGCCTTTTCCATGGTTATTCTATTGGAAAAGAACGAGTTTTGGACAACTACCTTTCATTCTTGCCAAACTCTTTGCAGACTCCCGTGCAAGCTTTAGAACCAGATTTTGGATGTTTTCTTTCCTGGCAGAGTTTCTCCTTGCAAGATATGGTGGAAAAGCTTTTTGCTGAGTGTAGAGCGGCAAGACACGCAGAAGACGCAGATACGCAGCTCTCCGAAGCTAAGTGCCGGTCCCGGGCTTCTTTCGGCACAAACCGCTCTCAGGAGCTCCCTGCGCTCGCCACAATGCTCTGTGTGCGAAGAAGCCGCTTCTTCGCCTCCGGGAGAATCGGCGAGCGGCAGCTTGCCAAAGGCGAAGATGCAAGCTGCAGCACACAGGCACAGTGTGGGCAGCCTTCAGACTTAGAGAAAACAGTACTTTACCACTCTCCTGCCTTTTCCATGGTTATTCTATTGGAAAAGAACGAGTTTTGGACAACTACCTTTCATTCTTGCCAAACTCTTTGCAGACCCCCGTGCAAGCTTTAGAACAAGATTTTGGATGTTTTCTTTCCTGGCAGAGTTTCTCCTTGCAAGATATGGTGGAAAAGCTTTTTGCTGAGTGTAGAGCGGCAAGACACGCAGAAGACGCAGATACGCAGCTCTCCGAAGCTAAGTGCCGGTCCCGGGCTTCTTTCGGCACAAACCGCTCTCAGGAGCTCCCTGCGCTCGCCACAATGCTCTGTGTGCGAAGAAGCCGCTTCTTCGCCTCCGGGAGAATCGGCGAGCGGCAGCTTCCCAAAGGCGAAGATGCAAGCTGCAGCACACAGGCACAGTGTGGGCAGCCTTCAGACTTCGAGAAAACAGTACTTTACCACTCTCCTGCCTTTTCCATGGTTATTCTATTGGAAAAGAACGAGTTTTGGACAACTACCTTTCATTCTTGCCAAACTCTTTGCAGACCCCCGTGCAAGCTTTAGAACCAGATTTTGGATGTTTTCTTCCCTGGCAGAGTTTCTCCTTGCAAGATATGGTGGAAAAGCTTTTGGCTGAGTGTAGAGCGGCAAGACACGCAGAAGACGCAGATACGCAGCTCTCCGAAGCTAAGTGCCGGTCCCGGGCTTCTTTCGGCACAAACCGCTCTCAGGAGCTCCCTGCGCTCGCCACAATGCTCTGTGTGCGAAGAAGCCGCTTCTTCGCCTCCGGGAGAATCGGCGAGCGGCAGCTTCCCAAAGGCGAAGATGCAAGCTGCGGCACACAGGCACAGTGTGGGCAGCCTTCAGACTTAGAGAAAACAGTACTTTACCACTCTCCTGCCTTTTCCATGGTTATTCTATTGGAAAAGAACGAGTTTTGGACAACTACCTTTCATTCTTGCCAAACTCTTTGCAGACCCCCGTGCAAGCTTTAGAACAAGATTTTGGATGTTTTCTTTCCTGGCAGAGTTTCTCCTTGCAAGATATGGTGGAAAAGCTTTTTGCTGAGTGTAGAGCGGCAAGACACGCAGAAGACGCAGATACGCAGCTCTCCGAAGCTAAGTGCCGGTCCCGGGCTTCTTTCGGCACAAACCGCTCTCAGGAGCTCCCTGCGCTCGCCACAATGCTCTGTGTGCGAAGAAGCCGCTTCTTCGCCTCCGGGAGAATCGGCGAGCGGCAGCTTGCCAAAGGCGAAGATGCAAGCTGCAGCACACAGGCACAGTGTGGGCAGCCTTCAGACTTAGAGAAAACAGTACTTTACCACTCTCCTGCCTTTTCCATGGTTATTCTATTGGAAAAGAACGAGTTTTGGACAACTACCTTTCATTCTTGCCAAACTCTTTGCAGACTCCCGTGCAAGCTTTAGAACCAGATTTTGGATGTTTTCTTTCCTGGCAGAGTTTCTCCTTGCAAGATATGGTGGAAAAGCTTTTTGCTGAGTGTAGAGCGGCAAGACACGCAGAAGACGCAGATACGCAGCTCTCCGAAGCTAAGTGCCGGTCCCGGGCTTCTTTCGGCACAAACCGCTCTCAGGAGCTCCCTGCGCTCGCCACAATGCTCTGTGTGCGAAGAAGCCGCTTCTTCGCCTCCGGGAGAATCGGCGAGCGGCAGCTTGCCAAAGGCGAAGATGCAAGCTGCAGCACACAGGCACAGTGTGGGCAGCCTTCAGACTTAGAGAAAACAGTACTTTACCACTCTCCTGCCTTTTCCATGGTTATTCTATTGGAAAAGAACGAGTTTTGGACAACTACCTTTCATTCTTGCCAAACTCTTTGCAGACCCCCGTGCAAGCTTTAGAACAAGATTTTGGATGTTTTCTTTCCTGGCAGAGTTTCTCCTTGCAAGATATGCTGGAAAAGCTTTTTGCTGAGTGTAGAGCGGCAAGACACGCAGAAGACGCAGATACGCAGCTCTCCGAAGCTAAGTGCCGGTCCCGGGCTTCTTTCGGCACAAACCGCTCTCAGGAGCTCCCTGCGCTCGCCACAATGCTCTGTGTGCGAAGAAGCCGCTTCTTCGCCTCCGGGAGAATCGGCGAGCGGCAGCTTCCCAAAGGCGAAGATGCAAGCTGCAGCACACAGGCACAGTGTGGGCAGCATTCAGACTTCGAGAAAACAGTACTTTACCACTCTCCTGCCTTTTCCATGGTTATTCTATTGGAAAAGAACGAGTTTTGGACAACTACCTTTCATTCTTGCCAAACTCTTTGCAGACCCCCGTGCAAGCTTTAGAACCAGATTTTGGATGTTTTCTTTCCTGGCAGAGTTTCTCCTTGCAAGATATGGTGGAAAAGCTTTTGGCTGAGTGTAGAGCGGCAAGACACGCAGAAGACGCAGATACGCAGCTCTCCGAAGCTAAGTGCCGGTCCCGGGCTTCTTTCGGCACAAACCGCTCTCAGGAGCTCCCTGCGCTCGCCACAATGCTCTGTGTGCGAAGAAGCCGCTTCTTCGCCTCCGGGAGAATCGGCGAGCGGCAGCTTCCCAAAGGCGAAGATGCAAGCTGCGGCACACAGGCACAGTGTGGGCAGCCTTCAGACTTAGAGAAAACAGTACTTTACCACTCTCCTGCCTTTTCCATGGTTATTCTATTGGAAAAGAACGAGTTTTGGACAACTACCTTTCATTCTTGCCAAACTCTTTGCAGACCCCCGTGCAAGCTTTAGAACAAGATTTTGGATGTTTTCTTTCCTGGCAGAGTTTCTCCTTGCAAGATATGGTGGAAAAGCTTTTTGCTGAGTGTAGAGCGGCAAGACACGCAGAAGACGCAGATACGCAGCTCTCCGAAGCTAAGTGCCGGTCCCGGGCTTCTTTCGGCACAAACCGCTCTCAGGAGCTCCCTCCGCTCGCCACAATGCTCTGTGTGCGAAGAAGCCGCTTCTTCGCCTCCGGGAGAATCGGCGAGCGGCAGCTTCCCAAAGGCGAAGATGCAAGCTGCAGCACACAGGCACAGTGTGGGCAGCCTTCAGACTTAGAGAAAACAGTACTTTACCACTCTCCTGCCTTTTCCATGGTTATTCTATTGGAAAAGAACGAGTTTTGGACAACTACCTTTCATTCTTGCCAAACTCTTTGCAGACCCCCGTGCAAGCTTTAGAACCAGATTTTGGATGTTTTCTTTCCTGGCAGAGTTTCTCCTTGCAAGATATGGTGGAAAAGCTTTTTGCTGAGTGTAGAGCGGCAAGACACGCAGAAGACGCAGATACGCAGCTCTCCGAAGCTAAGTGCCGGTCCCGGGCTTCTTTCGGCACAAACCGCTCTCAGGAGCTCCCTGCGCTCGCCACAATGCTCTGTGTGCGAAGAAGCCGCTTCTTCGCCTCCGGGAGAATCGGCGAGCGGCAGCTTCCCAAAGGCGAAGATGCAAGCTGCGGCACACAGGCACAGTGTGGGCAGCCTTCAGACTTAGAGAAAACAGTACTTTACCACTCTCCTGCCTTTTCCATGGTTATTCTATTGGAAAAGAACGAGTTTTGGACAACTACCTTTCATTCTTGCCAAACTCTTTGCAGACCCCCGTGCAAGCTTTAGAACAAGATTTTGGATGTTTTCGTTCCTGGCAGAGTTTCTCCTTGCAAGATATGGTGGAAAAGCTTTTTGCTGAGTGTAGAGCGGCAAGACACGCAGAAGACGCAGATACGCAGCTCTCCGAAGCTAAGTGCCGGTCCCGGGCTTCTTTCGGCACAAACCGCTCTCAGGAGCTCCCTCCGCTCGCCACAATGCTCTGTGTGCGAAGAAGCCGCTTCTTCGCCTCCGGGAGAATCGGCGAGCGGCAGCTTCCCAAAGGCGAAGATGCAAGCTGCAGCACACAGGCACAGTGTGGGCAGCCTTCAGACTTAGAGAAAACAGTACTTTACCACTCTCCTGCCTTTTCCATGGTTATTCTATTGGAAAAGAACGAGTTTTGGACAACTACCTTTCATTCTTGCCAAACTCTTTGCAGACCCCCGTGCAAGCTTTAGAACCAGATTTTGGATGTTTTCTTTCCTGGCAGAGTTTCTCCTTGCAAGATATGGTGGAAAAGCTTTTTGCTGAGTGTAGAGCGGCAAGACACGCAGAAGACGCAGATACGCAGCTCTCCGAAGCTAAGTGCCGGTCCCGGGCTTCTTTCGGCACAAACCGCTCTCAGGAGCTCCCTGCGCTCGCCACAATGCTCTGTGTGCGAAGAAGCCGCTTCTTCGCCTCCGGGAGAATCGGCGAGCGGCAGCTTCCCAAAGGCGAAGATGCAAGCTGCGGCACACAGGCACAGTGTGGGCAGCCTTCAGACTTAGAGAAAACAGTACTTTACCACTCTCCTGCCTTTTCCATGGTTATTCTATTGGAAAAGAACGAGTTTTGGACAACTACCTTTCATTCTTGCCAAACTCTTTGCAGACCCCCGTGCAAGCTTTAGAACAAGATTTTGGATGTTTTCGTTCCTGGCAGAGTTTCTCCTTGCAAGATATGGTGGAAAAGCTTTTTGCTGAGTGTAGAGCGGCAAGACACGCAGAAGACGCAGATACGCAGCTCTCCGAAGCTAAGTGCCGGTCCCGGGCTTCTTTCGGCACAAACCGCTCTCAGGAGCTCCCTGCGCTCGCCACAATGCTCTGTGTGCGAAGAAGCCGCTTCTTCGCCTCCGGGAGAATCGGCGAGCGGCAGCTTCCCAAAGGCGAAGATGCAAGCTGCGGCACACAGGCACAGTGTGGGCAGCCTTCAGACTTAGAGAAAACAGTACTTTACCACTCTCCTGCCTTTTCCATGGTTATTCTATTGGAAAAGAACGAGTTTTGGACAACTACCTTTCATTCTTGCCAAACTCTTTGCAGACCCCCGTGCAAGCTTTAGAACAAGATTTTGGATGTTTTCTTTCCTGGCAGAGTTTCTCCTTGCAAGATATGGTGGAAAAGCTTTTTGCTGAGTGTAGAGCGGCAAGACACGCAGAAGACGCAGATACGCAGCTCTCCGAAGCTAAGTGCCGGTCCCGGGCTTCTTTCGGCACAAACCGCTCTCAGGAGCTCCCTCCGCTCGCCACAATGCTCTGTGTGCGAAGAAGCCGCTTCTTCGCCTGCGGGAGAATCGGCGAGCGGCAGCTTCCCAAAGGCGAAGATGCAAGCTGCAGCACACAGGCACAGTGTGGGCAGCCTTCAGACTTAGAGAAAACAGTACTTTACCACTCTCCTGCCTTTTCCATGGTTATTCTATTGGAAAAGAACGAGTTTTGGACAACTACCTTTCATTCTTGCCAAACTCTTTGCAGACCCCCGTGCAAGCTTTAGAACCAGATTTTGGATGTTTTCTTTCCTGGCAGAGTTTCTCCTTGCAAGATATGGTGGAAAAGCTTTTTGCTGAGTGTAGAGCGGCAAGACACGCAGAAGACGCAGATACGCAGCTCTCCGAAGCTAAGTGCCGGTCCCGGGCTTCTTTCGGCACAAACCGCTCTCAGGAGCTCCCTGCGCTCGCCACAATGCTCTGTGTGCGAAGAAGCCGCTTCTTCGCCTCCGGGAGAATCGGCGAGCGGCAGCTTCCCAAAGGCGAAGATGCAAGCTGCGGCACACAGGCACAGTGTGGGCAGCCTTCAGACTTAGAGAAAACAGTACTTTACCACTCTCCTGCCTTTTCCATGGTTATTCTATTGGAAAAGAACGAGTTTTGGACAACTACCTTTCATTCTTGCCAAACTCTTTGCAGACCCCCGTGCAAGCTTTAGAACAAGATTTTGGATGTTTTCGTTCCTGGCAGAGTTTCTCCTTGCAAGATATGGTGGAAAAGCTTTTTGCTGAGTGTAGAGCGGCAAGACACGCAGAAGACGCAGATACGCAGCTCTCCGAAGCTAAGTGCCGGTCCCGGGCTTCTTTCGGCACAAACCGCTCTCAGGAGCTCCCTCCGCTCGCCACAATGCTCTGTGTGCGAAGAAGCCGCTTCTTCGCCTCCGGGAGAATCGGCGAGCGGCAGCTTCCCAAAGGCGAAGATGCAAGCTGCAGCACACAGGCACAGTGTGGGCAGCCTTCAGACTTAGAGAAAACAGTACTTTACCACTCTCCTGCCTTTTCCATGGTTATTCTATTGGAAAAGAACGAGTTTTGGACAACTACCTTTCATTCTTGCCAAACTCTTTGCAGACCCCCGTGCAAGCTTTAGAACCAGATTTTGGATGTTTTCTTTCCTGGCAGAGTTTCTCCTTGCAAGATATGGTGGAAAAGCTTTTTGCTGAGTGTAGAGCGGCAAGACACGCAGAAGACGCAGATACGCAGCTCTCCGAAGCTAAGTGCCGGTCCCGGGCTTCTTTCGGCACAAACCGCTCTCAGGAGCTCCCTGCGCTCGCCACAATGCTCTGTGTGCGAAGAAGCCGCTTCTTCGCCTCCGGGAGAATCGGCGAGCGGCAGCTTCCCAAAGGCGAAGATGCAAGCTGCGGCACACAGGCACAGTGTGGGCAGCCTTCAGACTTAGAGAAAACAGTACTTTACCACTCTCCTGCCTTTTCCATGGTTATTCTATTGGAAAAGAACGAGTTTTGGACAACTACCTTTCATTCTTGCCAAACTCTTTGCAGACCCCCGTGCAAGCTTTAGAACAAGATTTTGGATGTTTTCGTTCCTGGCAGAGTTTCTCCTTGCAAGATATGGTGGAAAAGCTTTTTGCTGAGTGTAGAGCGGCAAGACACGCAGAAGACGCAGATACGCAGCTCTCCGAAGCTAAGTGCCGGTCCCGGGCTTCTTTCGGCACAAACCGCTCTCAGGAGCTCCCTGCGCTCGCCACAATGCTCTGTGTGCGAAGAAGCCGCTTCTTCGCCTCCGGGAGAATCGGCGAGCGGCAGCTTCCCAAAGGCGAAGATGCAAGCTGCGGCACACAGGCACAGTGTGGGCAGCCTTCAGACTTAGAGAAAACAGTACTTTACCACTCTCCTGCCTTTTCCATGGTTATTCTATTGGAAAAGAACGAGTTTTGGACAACTACCTTTCATTCTTGCCAAACTCTTTGCAGACCCCCGTGCAAGCTTTAGAACAAGATTTTGGATGTTTTCTTTCCTGGCAGAGTTTCTCCTTGCAAGATATGGTGGAAAAGCTTTTTGCTGAGTGTAGAGCGGCAAGACACGCAGAAGACGCAGATACGCAGCTCTCCGAAGCTAAGTGCCGGTCCCGGGCTTCTTTCGGCACAAACCGCTCTCAGGAGCTCCCTGCGCTCGCCACAATGCTCTGTGTGCGAAGAAGCCGCTTCTTCGCCTGCGGGAGAATCGGCGAGCGGCAGCTTCCCAAAGGCGAAGATGCAAGCTGCAGCACACAGGCACAGTGTGGGCAGCCTTCAGACTTAGAGAAAACAGTACTTTACCACTCTCCTGCCTTTTCCATGGTTATTCTATTGGAAAAGAACGAGTTTTGGACAACCACCTTTCATTCTTGCCAAACTCTTTGCAGACCCCCGTGCAAGCTTTAGAACCAGATTTTGGATGTTTTCTTTCCTGGCAGAGTTTCTCCTTGCAAGATATGGTGGAAAAGCTTTTTGCTGAGTGTAGAGCGGCAAGACACGCAGAAGACGCAGATACGCAGCTCTCCGAAGCTAAGTGCCGGTCCCGGGCTTCTTTCGGCACAAACCGCTCTCAGGAGCTCCCTGCGCTCGCCACAATGCTCTGTGTGCGAAGAAGCCGCTTCTTCGCCTCCGGGAGAATCGGCGAGCGGCAGCTTCCCAAAGGCGAAGATGCAAGCTGCGGCACACAGGCACAGTGTGGGCAGCCTTCAGACTTAGAGAAAACAGTACTTTACCACTCTCCTGCCTTTTCCATGGTTATTCTATTGGAAAAGAACGAGTTTTGGACAACTACCTTTCATTCTTGCCAAACTCTTTGCAGACCCCCGTGCAAGCTTTAGAACAAGATTTTGGATGTTTTCTTTCCTGGCAGAGTTTCTCCTTGCAAGATATGGTGGAAAAGCTTTTTGCTGAGTGTAGAGCGGCAAGACACGCAGAAGACGCAGATACGCAGCTCTCCGAAGCTAAGTGCCGGTCCCGGGCTTCTTTCGGCACAAACCGCTCTCAGGAGCTCCCTGCGCTCGCCACAATGCTCTGTGTGCGAAGAAGCCGCTTCTTCGCCTCCGGGAGAATCGGCGAGCGGCAGCTTCCCAAAGGCGAAGATGCAAGCTGCAGCACACAGGCACAGTGTGGGCAGCCTTCAGACTTAGAGAAAACAGTACTTTACCACTCTCCTGCCTTTTCCATGGTTATTCTATTGGAAAAGAACGAGTTTTGGACAACTACCTTTCATTCTTGCCAAACTCTTTGCAGACCCCCGTGCAAGCTTTAGAACCAGATTTTGGATGTTTTCTTTCCTGGCAGAGTTTCTCCTTGCAAGATATGGTGGAAAAGCTTTTTGCTGAGTGTAGAGCGGCAAGACACGCAGAAGACGCAGATACGCAGCTCTCCGAAGCTAAGTGCCGGTCCCGGGCTTCTTTCGGCACAAACCGCTCTCAGGAGCTCCCTGCGCTCGCCACAATGCTCTGTGTGCGAAGAAGCCGCTTCTTCGCCTGCGGGAGAATCGGCGAGCGGCAGCTTCCCAAAGGCGAAGATGCAAGCTGCGGCACACAGGCACAGTGTGGGCAGCCTTCAGACTTAGAGAAAACAGTACTTTACCACTCTCCTGCCTTTTCCATGGTTATTCTATTGGAAAAGAACGAGTTTTGGACAACTACCTTTCATTCTTGCCAAACTCTTTGCAGACCCCCGTGCAAGCTTTAGAACAAGATTTTGGATGTTTTCTTTCCTGGCAGAGTTTCTCCTTGCAAGATATGGTGGAAAAGCTTTTTGCTGAGTGTAGAGCGGCAAGACACGCAGAAGACGCAGATACGCAGCTCTCCGAAGCTAAGTGCCGGTCCCGGGCTTCTTTCGGCACAAACCGCTCTCAGGAGCTCCCTGCGCTCGCCACAATGCTCTGTGTGCGAAGAAGCCGCTTCTTCGCCTCCGGGAGAATCGGCGAGCGGCAGCTTCCCAAAGGCGAAGATGCAAGCTGCGGCACACAGGCACAGTGTGGGCAGCCTTCAGACTTAGAGAAAACAGTACTTTACCACTCTCCTGCCTTTTCCATGGTTATTCTATTGGAAAAGAACGAGTTTTGGACAACTACCTTTCATTCTTGCCAAACTCTTTGCAGACCCCCGTGCAAGCTTTAGAACAAGATTTTGGATATTTTCTTTCCTGGCAGAGTTTCTCCTTGCAAGATATGGTGGAAAAGTTTTTGCTGAGTGTAGAGCGGCAAGACACGCAGAAGACGCAGATACGCAGCTCTCCGAAGCTAAGTGCCGGTCCCGGGCTTCTTTCGGCACAAACCGCTCTCAGGAGCTCCCTGCGCTCGCCACAATGCTCTGTGTGCGAAGAAGCCGCTTCTTCGCCTCCGGGAGAATCGGCGAGCGGCAGCTTCCCAAAGGCGAAGATGCAAGCTGCGGCACACAGGCACAGTGTGGGCAGCCTTCAGACTTAGAGAAAACAGTACTTTACCACTCTCCTGCCTTTTCCATGGTTATTCTATTGGAAAAGAACGAGTTTTGGACAACTACCTTTCATTCTTGCCAAACTCTTTGCAGACCCCCGTGCAAGCTTTAGAACAAGATTTTGGATGTTTTCTTTCCTGGCAGAGTTTCTCCTTGCAAGATATGGTGGAAAAGCTTTTGGCTGAGTGTAGAGCGGCAAGACACGCAGAAGACGCAGATACGCAGCTCTCCGAAGCTAAGTGCCGGTCCCGGGCTTCTTTCGGCACAAACCGCTCTCAGGAGCTCCCTGCGCTCGCCACAATGCTCTGTGTGCGAAGAAGCCGCTTCTTCGCCTCCGGGAGAATCGGCGAGCGGCAGCTTCCCAAAGGCGAAGATGCAAGCTGCAGCACGCAGGCACAGTGTGGGCAGCCTTCAGACTTCGAGAAAACAGTACTTTACCACTCTCCTGCCTTTTCCATGGTTATTCTATTGGAAAAGAACGAGTTTTGGACAACTACCTTTCATTCTTGCCAAACTCTTTGCAGACCCCCGTGCAAGCTTTAGAACAAGATTTTGGATGTTTTCTTTCCTGGCAGAGTTTCTCCTTGCAAGATATGGTGGAAAAGCTTTTGGCTGAGTGTAGAGCGGCAAGACACGCAGAAGACGCAGATACGCAGCTCTCCGAAGCTAAGTGCCGGTCCCGGGCTTCTTTCGGCACAAACCGCTCTCAGGAGCTCCCTCCGCTCGCCACAATGCTCTGTGTGCGAAGAAGCCGCTTCTTCGCCTCCGGGAGAATCGGCGAGCGGCAGCTTCCCAAAGGTGAAGATGCAAGCTGCAGCACACAGGCACAGTGTGGGCAGCATTCAGACTTAGAGAAAACAGTACTTTACCACTCTCCTGCCTTATCCATGGTTATTCTATTGGAAAAGAACGAGTTTTGGACAACTACCTTTCATTCTTGCCAAACTCTTTGCAGACCCCCGTGCAAGCTTTAGAACAAGATTTTGGATGTTTTCTTTCCTGGCAGAGTTTCTCCTTGCAAGATATGGTGGAAAAGCTTTTTGCTGAGTGTAGAGCGGCAAGACACGCAGAAGACGCAGATACGCAGCTCTCCGAAGCTAAGTGCCGGTCCCGGGCTTCTTTCGGCACAAACCGCTCTCAGGAGCTCCCTGCGCTCGCCACAATGCTCTGTGTGCGAAGAAGCCGCTTCTTCGCCTGCGGGAGAATCGGCGAGCGGCAGCTTCCCAAAGGCGAAGATGCAAGCTGCAGCACACAGGCACAGTGTGGGCAGCCTTCAGACTTCGAGAAAACAGTACTTTACCACTCTCCTGCCTTTTCCATGGTTATTCTATTGGAAAAGAACGAGTTTTGGACAACTACCTTTCATTCTTGCCAAACTCTTTGCAGACCCCCGTGCAAGCTTTAGAACCAGATTTTGGATGTTTTCTTTCCTGGCAGAGTTTCTCCTTGCAAGATATGGTGGAAAAGCTTTTTGCTGAGTGTAGAGCGGCAAGACACGCAGAAGACGCAGATACGCAGCTCTCCGAAGCTAAGTGCCGGTCCCGGGCTTCTTTCGGCACAAACCGCTCTCAGGAGCTCCCTGCGCTCGCCACAATGCTCTGTGTGCGAAGAAGCCGCTTCTTCGCCTCCGGGAGAATCGGCGAGCGGCAGCTTCCCAAAGGCGAAGATGCAAGCTGCGGCACACAGGCACAGTGTGGGCAGCCTTCAGACTTAGAGAAAACAGTACTTTACCACTCTCCTGCCTTTTCCATGGTTATTCTATTGGAAAAGAACGAGTTTTGGACAACTACCTTTCATTCTTGCCAAACTCTTTGCAGACCCCCGTGCAAGCTTTAGAACAAGATTTTGGATGTTTTCGTTCCTGGCAGAGTTTCTCCTTGCAAGATATGGTGGAAAAGCTTTTTGCTGAGTGTAGAGCGGCAAGACACGCAGAAGACGCAGATACGCAGCTCTCCGAAGCTAAGTGCCGGTCCCGGGCTTCTTTCGGCACAAACCGCTCTCAGGAGCTCCCTCCGCTCGCCACAATGCTCTGTGTGCGAAGAAGCCGCTTCTTCGCCTCCGGGAGAATCGGCGAGCGGCAGCTTCCCAAAGGCGAAGATGCAAGCTGCAGCACACAGGCACAGTGTGGGCAGCCTTCAGACTTAGAGAAAACAGTACTTTACCACTCTCCTGCCTTTTCCATGGTTATTCTATTGGAAAAGAACGAGTTTTGGACAACTACCTTTCATTCTTGCCAAACTCTTTGCAGACCCCCGTGCAAGCTTTAGAACCAGATTTTGGATGTTTTCTTTCCTGGCAGAGTTTCTCCTTGCAAGATATGGTGGAAAAGCTTTTTGCTGAGTGTAGAGCGGCAAGACACGCAGAAGACGCAGATACGCAGCTCTCCGAAGCTAAGTGCCGGTCCCGGGCTTCTTTCGGCACAAACCGCTCTCAGGAGCTCCCTGCGCTCGCCACAATGCTCTGTGTGCGAAGAAGCCGCTTCTTCGCCTCCGGGAGAATCGGCGAGCGGCAGCTTCCCAAAGGCGAAGATGCAAGCTGCGGCACACAGGCACAGTGTGGGCAGCCTTCAGACTTAGAGAAAACAGTACTTTACCACTCTCCTGCCTTTTCCATGGTTATTCTATTGGAAAAGAACGAGTTTTGGACAACTACCTTTCATTCTTGCCAAACTCTTTGCAGACCCCCGTGCAAGCTTTAGAACAAGATTTTGGATGTTTTCGTTCCTGGCAGAGTTTCTCCTTGCAAGATATGGTGGAAAAGCTTTTTGCTGAGTGTAGAGCGGCAAGACACGCAGAAGACGCAGATACGCAGCTCTCCGAAGCTAAGTGCCGGTCCCGGGCTTCTTTCGGCACAAACCGCTCTCAGGAGCTCCCTGCGCTCGCCACAATGCTCTGTGTGCGAAGAAGCCGCTTCTTCGCCTCCGGGAGAATCGGCGAGCGGCAGCTTCCCAAAGGCGAAGATGCAAGCTGCGGCACACAGGCACAGTGTGGGCAGCCTTCAGACTTAGAGAAAACAGTACTTTACCACTCTCCTGCCTTTTCCATGGTTATTCTATTGGAAAAGAACGAGTTTTGGACAACTACCTTTCATTCTTGCCAAACTCTTTGCAGACCCCCGTGCAAGCTTTAGAACAAGATTTTGGATGTTTTCTTTCCTGGCAGAGTTTCTCCTTGCAAGATATGGTGGAAAAGCTTTTTGCTGAGTGTAGAGCGGCAAGACACGCAGAAGACGCAGATACGCAGCTCTCCGAAGCTAAGTGCCGGTCCCGGGCTTCTTTCGGCACAAACCGCTCTCAGGAGCTCCCTCCGCTCGCCACAATGCTCTGTGTGCGAAGAAGCCGCTTCTTCGCCTGCGGGAGAATCGGCGAGCGGCAGCTTCCCAAAGGCGAAGATGCAAGCTGCAGCACACAGGCACAGTGTGGGCAGCCTTCAGACTTAGAGAAAACAGTACTTTACCACTCTCCTGCCTTTTCCATGGTTATTCTATTGGAAAAGAACGAGTTTTGGACAACTACCTTTCATTCTTGCCAAACTCTTTGCAGACCCCCGTGCAAGCTTTAGAACCAGATTTTGGATGTTTTCTTTCCTGGCAGAGTTTCTCCTTGCAAGATATGGTGGAAAAGCTTTTTGCTGAGTGTAGAGCGGCAAGACACGCAGAAGACGCAGATACGCAGCTCTCCGAAGCTAAGTGCCGGTCCCGGGCTTCTTTCGGCACAAACCGCTCTCAGGAGCTCCCTGCGCTCGCCACAATGCTCTGTGTGCGAAGAAGCCGCTTCTTCGCCTCCGGGAGAATCGGCGAGCGGCAGCTTCCCAAAGGCGAAGATGCAAGCTGCGGCACACAGGCACAGTGTGGGCAGCCTTCAGACTTAGAGAAAACAGTACTTTACCACTCTCCTGCCTTTTCCATGGTTATTCTATTGGAAAAGAACGAGTTTTGGACAACTACCTTTCATTCTTGCCAAACTCTTTGCAGACCCCCGTGCAAGCTTTAGAACAAGATTTTGGATGTTTTCGTTCCTGGCAGAGTTTCTCCTTGCAAGATATGGTGGAAAAGCTTTTTGCTGAGTGTAGAGCGGCAAGACACGCAGAAGACGCAGATACGCAGCTCTCCGAAGCTAAGTGCCGGTCCCGGGCTTCTTTCGGCACAAACCGCTCTCAGGAGCTCCCTCCGCTCGCCACAATGCTCTGTGTGCGAAGAAGCCGCTTCTTCGCCTCCGGGAGAATCGGCGAGCGGCAGCTTCCCAAAGGCGAAGATGCAAGCTGCAGCACACAGGCACAGTGTGGGCAGCCTTCAGACTTAGAGAAAACAGTACTTTACCACTCTCCTGCCTTTTCCATGGTTATTCTATTGGAAAAGAACGAGTTTTGGACAACTACCTTTCATTCTTGCCAAACTCTTTGCAGACCCCCGTGCAAGCTTTAGAACCAGATTTTGGATGTTTTCTTTCCTGGCAGAGTTTCTCCTTGCAAGATATGGTGGAAAAGCTTTTTGCTGAGTGTAGAGCGGCAAGACACGCAGAAGACGCAGATACGCAGCTCTCCGAAGCTAAGTGCCGGTCCCGGGCTTCTTTCGGCACAAACCGCTCTCAGGAGCTCCCTGCGCTCGCCACAATGCTCTGTGTGCGAAGAAGCCGCTTCTTCGCCTCCGGGAGAATCGGCGAGCGGCAGCTTCCCAAAGGCGAAGATGCAAGCTGCGGCACACAGGCACAGTGTGGGCAGCCTTCAGACTTAGAGAAAACAGTACTTTACCACTCTCCTGCCTTTTCCATGGTTATTCTATTGGAAAAGAACGAGTTTTGGACAACTACCTTTCATTCTTGCCAAACTCTTTGCAGACCCCCGTGCAAGCTTTAGAACAAGATTTTGGATGTTTTCGTTCCTGGCAGAGTTTCTCCTTGCAAGATATGGTGGAAAAGCTTTTTGCTGAGTGTAGAGCGGCAAGACACGCAGAAGACGCAGATACGCAGCTCTCCGAAGCTAAGTGCCGGTCCCGGGCTTCTTTCGGCACAAACCGCTCTCAGGAGCTCCCTGCGCTCGCCACAATGCTCTGTGTGCGAAGAAGCCGCTTCTTCGCCTCCGGGAGAATCGGCGAGCGGCAGCTTCCCAAAGGCGAAGATGCAAGCTGCGGCACACAGGCACAGTGTGGGCAGCCTTCAGACTTAGAGAAAACAGTACTTTACCACTCTCCTGCCTTTTCCATGGTTATTCTATTGGAAAAGAACGAGTTTTGGACAACTACCTTTCATTCTTGCCAAACTCTTTGCAGACCCCCGTGCAAGCTTTAGAACAAGATTTTGGATGTTTTCTTTCCTGGCAGAGTTTCTCCTTGCAAGATATGGTGGAAAAGCTTTTTGCTGAGTGTAGAGCGGCAAGACACGCAGAAGACGCAGATACGCAGCTCTCCGAAGCTAAGTGCCGGTCCCGGGCTTCTTTCGGCACAAACCGCTCTCAGGAGCTCCCTGCGCTCGCCACAATGCTCTGTGTGCGAAGAAGCCGCTTCTTCGCCTCCGGGAGAATCGGCGAGCGGCAGCTTCCCAAAGGCGAAGATGCAAGCTGCGGCACGCAGGCACAGTGTGGGCAGCCTTCAGACTTCGAGAAAACAGTACTTTACCACTCTCCTGCCTTTTCCATGGTTATTCTATTGGAAAAGAACGAGTTTTGGACAACTACCTTTCATTCTTGCCAAACTCTTTGCAGACCCCCGTGCAAGCTTTAGAACAAGATTTTGGATGTTTTCTTTCCTGGCAGAGTTTCTCCTTGCAAGATATGGTGGAAAAGCTTTTTGCTGAGTGTAGAGCGGCAAGACACGCAGAAGACGCAGATACGCAGCTCTCCGAAGCTAAGTGCCGGTCCCGGGCTTCTTTCGGCACAAACCGCTCTCAGGAGCTCCCTGCGCTCGCCACAATGCTCTGTGTGCGAAGAAGCCGCTTCTTCGCCTGCGGGAGAATCGGCGAGCGGCAGCTTCCCAAAGGCGAAGATGCAAGCTGCAGCACACAGGCACAGTGTGGGCAGCCTTCAGACTTAGAGAAAACAGTACTTTACCACTCTCCTGCCTTTTCCATGGTTATTCTATTGGAAAAGAACGAGTTTTGGACAACCACCTTTCATTCTTGCCAAACTCTTTGCAGACCCCCGTGCAAGCTTTAGAACCAGATTTTGGATGTTTTCTTTCCTGGCAGAGTTTCTCCTTGCAAGATATGGTGGAAAAGCTTTTTGCTGAGTGTAGAGCGGCAAGACACGCAGAAGACGCAGATACGCAGCTCTCCGAAGCTAAGTGCCGGTCCCGGGCTTCTTTCGGCACAAACCGCTCTCAGGAGCTCCCTGCGCTCGCCACAATGCTCTGTGTGCGAAGAAGCCGCTTCTTCGCCTCCGGGAGAATCGGCGAGCGGCAGCTTCCCAAAGGCGAAGATGCAAGCTGCGGCACACAGGCACAGTGTGGGCAGCCTTCAGACTTAGAGAAAACAGTACTTTACCACTCTCCTGCCTTTTCCATGGTTATTCTATTGGAAAAGAACGAGTTTTGGACAACTACCTTTCATTCTTGCCAAACTCTTTGCAGACCCCCGTGCAAGCTTTAGAACAAGATTTTGGATGTTTTCTTTCCTGGCAGAGTTTCTCCTTGCAAGATATGGTGGAAAAGCTTTTTGCTGAGTGTAGAGCGGCAAGACACGCAGAAGACGCAGATACGCAGCTCTCCGAAGCTAAGTGCCGGTCCCGGGCTTCTTTCGGCACAAACCGCTCTCAGGAGCTCCCTGCGCTCGCCACAATGCTCTGTGTGCGAAGAAGCCGCTTCTTCGCCTCCGGGAGAATCGGCGAGCGGCAGCTTCCCAAAGGCGAAGATGCAAGCTGCAGCACACAGGCACAGTGTGGGCAGCCTTCAGACTTAGAGAAAACAGTACTTTACCACTCTCCTGCCTTTTCCATGGTTATTCTATTGGAAAAGAACGAGTTTTGGACAACTACCTTTCATTCTTGCCAAACTCTTTGCAGACCCCCGTGCAAGCTTTAGAACCAGATTTTGGATGTTTTCTTTCCTGGCAGAGTTTCTCCTTGCAAGATATGGTGGAAAAGCTTTTTGCTGAGTGTAGAGCGGCAAGACACGCAGAAGACGCAGATACGCAGCTCTCCGAAGCTAAGTGCCGGTCCCGGGCTTCTTTCGGCACAAACCGCTCTCAGGAGCTCCCTGCGCTCGCCACAATGCTCTGTGTGCGAAGAAGCCGCTTCTTCGCCTGCGGGAGAATCGGCGAGCGGCAGCTTCCCAAAGGCGAAGATGCAAGCTGCGGCACACAGGCACAGTGTGGGCAGCCTTCAGACTTAGAGAAAACAGTACTTTACCACTCTCCTGCCTTTTCCATGGTTATTCTATTGGAAAAGAACGAGTTTTGGACAACTACCTTTCATTCTTGCCAAACTCTTTGCAGACCCCCGTGCAAGCTTTAGAACAAGATTTTGGATGTTTTCTTTCCTGGCAGAGTTTCTCCTTGCAAGATATGCTGGAAAAGCTTTTTTGCTGAGTGTAGAGCGGCAAGACACGCAGAAGACGCAGATACGCAGCTCTCCGAAGCTAAGTGCCGGTCCCGGGCTTCTTTCGGCACAAACCGCTCTCAGGAGCTCCCTGCGCTCGCCACAATGCTCTGTGTGCGAAGAAGCCGCTTCTTCGCCTCCGGGAGAATCGGCGAGCGGCAGCTTCCCAAAGGCGAAGATGCAAGCTGCGGCACACAGGCACAGTGTGGGCAGCCTTCAGACTTAGAGAAAACAGTACTTTACCACTCTCCTGCCTTTTCCATGGTTATTCTATTGGAAAAGAACGAGTTTTGGACAACTACCTTTCATTCTTGCCAAACTCTTTGCAGACCCCCGTGCAAGCTTTAGAACAAGATTTTGGATATTTTCTTTCCTGGCAGAGTTTCTCCTTGCAAGATATGGTGGAAAAGTTTTTGCTGAGTGTAGAGCGGCAAGACACGCAGAAGACGCAGATACGCAGCTCTCCGAAGCTAAGTGCCGGTCCCGGGCTTCTTTCGGCACAAACCGCTCTCAGGAGCTCCCTGCGCTCGCCACAATGCTCTGTGTGCGAAGAAGCCGCTTCTTCGCCTCCGGGAGAATCGGCGAGCGGCAGCTTCCCAAAGGCGAAGATGCAAGCTGCGGCACACAGGCACAGTGTGGGCAGCCTTCAGACTTAGAGAAAACAGTACTTTACCACTCTCCTGCCTTTTCCATGGTTATTCTATTGGAAAAGAACGAGTTTTGGACAACTACCTTTCATTCTTGCCAAACTCTTTGCAGACCCCCGTGCAAGCTTTAGAACAAGATTTTGGATGTTTTCTTTCCTGGCAGAGTTTCTCCTTGCAAGATATGGTGGAAAAGCTTTTGGCTGAGTGTAGAGCGGCAAGACACGCAGAAGACGCAGATACGCAGCTCTCCGAAGCTAAGTGCCGGTCCCGGGCTTCTTTCGGCACAAACCGCTCTCAGGAGCTCCCTGCGCTCGCCACAATGCTCTGTGTGCGAAGAAGCCGCTTCTTCGCCTCCGGGAGAATCGGCGAGCGGCAGCTTCCCAAAGGCGAAGATGCAAGCTGCAGCACGCAGGCACAGTGTGGGCAGCCTTCAGACTTCGAGAAAACAGTACTTTACCACTCTCCTGCCTTTTCCATGGTTATTCTATTGGAAAAGAACGAGTTTTGGACAACTACCTTTCATTCTTGCCAAACTCTTTGCAGACCCCCGTGCAAGCTTTAGAACAAGATTTTGGATGTTTTCTTTCCTGGCAGAGTTTCTCCTTGCAAGATATGGTGGAAAAGCTTTTGGCTGAGTGTAGAGCGGCAAGACACGCAGAAGACGCAGATACGCAGCTCTCCGAAGCTAAGTGCCGGTCCCGGGCTTCTTTCGGCACAAACCGCTCTCAGGAGCTCCCTCCGCTCGCCACAATGCTCTGTGTGCGAAGAAGCCGCTTCTTCGCCTCCGGGAGAATCGGCGAGCGGCAGCTTCCCAAAGGTGAAGATGCAAGCTGCAGCACACAGGCACAGTGTGGGCAGCATTCAGACTTAGAGAAAACAGTACTTTACCACTCTCCTGCCTTATCCATGGTTATTCTATTGGAAAAGAACGAGTTTTGGACAACTACCTTTCATTCTTGCCAAACTCTTTGCAGACCCCCGTGCAAGCTTTAGAACAAGATTTTGGATGTTTTCTTTCCTGGCAGAGTTTCTCCTTGCAAGATATGGTGGAAAAGCTTTTTGCTGAGTGTAGAGCGGCAAGACACGCAGAAGACGCAGATACGCAGCTCTCCGAAGCTAAGTGCCGGTCCCGGGCTTCTTTCGGCACAAACCGCTCTCAGGAGCTCCCTGCGCTCGCCACAATGCTCTGTGTGCGAAGAAGCCGCTTCTTCGCCTGCGGGAGAATCGGCGAGCGGCAGCTTCCCAAAGGCGAAGATGCAAGCTGCAGCACACAGGCACAGTGTGGGCAGCCTTCAGACTTCGAGAAAACAGTACTTTACCACTCTCCTGCCTTTTCCATGGTTATTCTATTGGAAAAGAACGAGTTTTGGACAACTACCTTTCATTCTTGCCAAACTCTTTGCAGACCCCCGTGCAAGCTTTAGAACAAGATTTTGGATGTTTTCTTTCCTGGCAGAGTTTCTCCTTGCAAGATATGGTGGAAAAGCTTTTTGCTGAGTGTAGAGCGGCAAGACACGCAGAAGACGCAGATACGCAGCTCTCCGAAGCTAAGTGCCGGTCCCGGGCTTCTTTCGGCACAAACCGCTCTCAGCAGCTCCCTGCGCTCGCCACAATGCTCTGTGTGCGAAGAAGCCGCTTCTTCGCCTCCGGGAGAATCGGCGAGCGGCAGCTTCCCAAAGGCGAAGATGCACGCTGCACCACACAGGCACAGTGTGGGCAGCATTCAGACTTAGAGAAAACAGTACTTTACCACTCTCCTGCCTTATCCATGGTTATTCTATTGGAAAAGAACGAGTTTTGGACAACTACCTTTCATTCTTGCCAAACTCTTTGCAGACCCCCGTGCAAGCTTTAGAACAAGATTTTGGATGTTTTCTTTCCTGGCAGAGTTTCTCCTTGCAAGATATGGTGGAAAAGCTTTTGGCTGAGTGTAGAGCGGCAAGACACGCAGAAGACGCAGATACGCAGCTCTCCGAAGCTAAGTGCCGGTCCCGGGCTTCTTTCGGCACAAACCGCTCTCAGGAGCTCCCTGCGCTCGCCACAATGCTCTGTGTGCGAAGAAGCCGCTTCTTCGCCTCCGGGAGAATCGGCGAGCGGCAGCTTCCCAAAGGCGAAGATGCAAGCTGCGGCACACAGGCACAGTGTGGGCAGCCTTCAGACTTAGAGAAAACAGTACTTTACCACTCTCCTGCCTTTTCCATGGTTATTCTATTGGAAAAGAACGAGTTTTGGACAACTACCTTTCATTCTTGCCAAACTCTTTGCAGACCTCCGTGCAAGCTTTAGAACAAGATTTTGGATGTTTTCTTTCCTGGCAGAGTTTCTCCTTGCAAGATATGGTGGAAAAGCTTTTTGCTGAGTGTAGAGCGGCAAGACACGCAGAAGACGCAGATACGCAGCTCTCCGAAGCTAAGTGCCGGTCCCGGGCTTCTTTCGGCACAAACCGCTCTCAGGAGCTCCCTGCGCTCGCCACAATGCTCTGTGTGCGAAGAAGCCGCTTCTTCGCCTCCGGGAGAATCGGCGAGCGGCAGCTTCCCAAAGGCGAAGATGCAAGCTGCAGCACACAGGCACAGTGTGGGCAGCATTCAGACTTAGAGAAAACAGTACTTTACCACTCTCCTGCCTTTTCCATGGTTATTCTATTGGAAAAGAACGAGTTTTGGACAACTACCTTTCATTCTTGCCAAACTCTTTGCAGACCCCCGTGCAAGCTTTAGAACAAGATTTTGGATGTTTTCTTTCCTGGCAGAGTTTCTCCTTGCAAGATATGGTGGAAAAGCTTTTGGCTGAGTGTAGAGCGGCAAGACACGCAGAAGACGCAGATACGCAGCTCTCCGAAGCTAAGTGCCGGTCCCGGGCTTCTTTCGGCACAAACCGCTCTCAGGAGCTCCCTGCGCTCGCCACAATGCTCTGTGTGCGAAGAAGCCGCTTCTTCGCCTCCGGGAGAATCGGCGAGCGGCAGCTTCCCAAAGGCGAAGATGCAAGCTGCGGCACACAGGCACAGTGTGGGCAGCCTTCAGACTTAGAGAAAACAGTACTTTACCACTCTCCTGCCTTTTCCATGGTTATTCTATTGGAAAAGAACGAGTTTTGGACAACTACCTTTCATTCTTGCCAAACTCTTTGCAGACCTCCGTGCAAGCTTTAGAACAAGATTTTGGATGTTTTCTTTCCTGGCAGAGTTTCTCCTTGCAAGATATGGTGGAAAAGCTTTTTGCTGAGTGTAGAGCGGCAAGACACGCAGAAGACGCAGATACGCAGCTCTCCGAAGCTAAGTGCCGGTCCCGGGCTTCTTTCGGCACAAACCGCTCTCAGGAGCTCCCTGCGCTCGCCACAATGCTCTGTGTGCGAAGAAGCCGCTTCTTCGCCTCCGGGAGAATCGGCGAGCGGCAGCTTCCCAAAGGCGAAGATGCAAGCTGCAGCACACAGGCACAGTGTGGGCAGCATTCAGACTTAGAGAAAACAGTACTTTACCACTCTCCTGCCTTTTCCATGGTTATTCTATTGGAAAAGAACGAGTTTTGGACAACTACCTTTCATTCTTGCCAAACTCTTTGCAGACCTCCGTGCAAGCTTTAGAACAAGATTTTGGATGTTTTCTTTCCTGGCAGAGTTTCTCCTTGCAAGATATGGTGGAAAAGCTTTTTGCTGAGTGTAGAGCGGCAAGACACGCAGAAGACGCAGATACGCAGCTCTCCGAAGCTAAGTGCCGGTCCCGGGCTTCTTTCGGCACAAACCGCTCTCAGGAGCTCCCTGCGCTCGCCACAATGCTCTGTGTGCGAAGAAGCCGCTTCTTCGCCTCCGGGAGAATCGGCGAGCGGCAGCTTGCCAAAGGCGAAGATGCAAGCTGCAGCACACAGGCACAGTGTGGGCAGCCTTCAGACTTAGAGAAAACAGTACTTTACCACTCTCCTGCCTTTTCCATGGTTATTCTATTGGAAAAGAACGAGTTTTGGACAACTACCTTTCATTCTTGCCAAACTCTTTGCAGACCCCCGTGCAAGCTTTAGAACAAGATTTTGGATGTTTTCTTTCCTGGCAGAGTTTCTCCTTGCAAGATATGCTGGAAAAGCTTTTTGCTGAGTGTAGAGCGGCAAGACACGCAGAAGACGCAGATACGCAGCTCTCCGAAGCTAAGTGCCGGTCCCGGGCTTCTTTCGGCACAAACCGCTCTCAGGAGCTCCCTGCGCTCGCCACAATGCTCTGTGTGCGAAGAAGCCGCTTCTTCGCCTGCGGGAGAATCGGCGAGCGGCAGCTTCCCAAAGGCGAAGATGCAAGCTGCAGCACACAGGCACAGTGTGGGCAGCCTTCAGACTTAGAGAAAACAGTACTTTACCACTCTCCTGCCTTTTCCATGGTTATTCTATTGGAAAAGAACGAGTTTTGGACAACTACCTTTCATTCTTGCCAAACTCTTTGCAGACCCCCGTGCAAGCTTTAGAACAAGATTTTGGATGTTTTCTTTCCTGGCAGAGTTTCTCCTTGCAAGATATGGTGGAAAAGCTTTTGGCTGAGTGTAGAGCGGCAAGACACGCAGAAGACGCAGATACGCAGCTCTCCGAAGCTAAGTGCCGGTCCCGGGCTTCTTTCGGCACAAACCGCTCTCAGCAGCTCCCTGCGCTCGCCACAATGCTCTGTGTGCGAAGAAGCCGCTTCTTCGCCTCCGGGAGAATCGGCGAGCGGCAGCTTCCCAAAGGCGAAGATGCACGCTGCACCACACAGGCACAGTGTGGGCAGCATTCAGACTTAGAGAAAACAGTACTTTACCACTCTCCTGCCTTATCCATGGTTATTCTATTGGAAAAGAACGAGTTTTGGACAACTACCTTTCATTCTTGCCAAACTCTTTGCAGACCCCCGTGCAAGCTTTAGAACAAGATTTTGGATGTTTTCTTTCCTGGCAGAGTTTCTCCTTGCAAGATATGGTGGAAAAGCTTTTGGCTGAGTGTAGAGCGGCAAGACACGCAGAAGACGCAGATACGCAGCTCTCCGAAGCTAAGTGCCGGTCCCGGGCTTCTTTCGGCACAAACCGCTCTCAGCAGCTCCCTGCGCTCGCCACAATGCTCTGTGTGCGAAGAAGCCGCTTCTTCGCCTCCGGGAGAATCGGCGAGCGGCAGCTTCCCAAAGGCGAAGATGCAAGCTGCGGCACACAGGCACAGTGTGGGCAGCCTTCAGACTTAGAGAAAACAGTACTTTACCACTCTCCTGCCTTTTCCATGGTTATTCTATTGGAAAAGAACGAGTTTTGGACAACTACCTTTCATTCTTGCCAAACTCTTTGCAGACCCCCGTGCAAGCTTTAGAACAAGATTTTGGATGTTTTCTTTCCTGGCAGAGTTTCTCCTTGCAAGATATGGTGGAAAAGCTTTTTGCTGAGTGTAGAGCGGCAAGACACGCAGAAGACGCAGATACGCAGCTCTCCGAAGCTAAGTGCCGGTCCCGGGCTTCTTTCGGCACAAACCGCTCTCAGGAGCTCCCTGCGCTCGCCACAATGCTCTGTGTGCGAAGAAGCCGCTTCTTCGCCTCCGGGAGAATCGGCGAGCGGCAGCTTCCCAAAGGCGAAGATGCAAGCTGCAGCACACAGGCACAGTGTGGGCAGCATTCAGACTTAGAGAAAACAGTACTTTACCACTCTCCTGCCTTTTCCATGGTTATTCTATTGGAAAAGAACGAGTTTTGGACAACTACCTTTCATTCTTGCCAAACTCTTTGCAGACCCCCGTGCAAGCTTTAGAACAAGATTTTGGATGTTTTCTTTCCTGGCAGAGTTTCTCCTTGCAAGATATGGTGGAAAAGCTTTTGGCTGAGTGTAGAGCGGCAAGACACGCAGAAGACGCAGATACGCAGCTCTCCGAAGCTAAGTGCCGGTCCCGGGCTTCTTTCGGCACAAACCGCTCTCAGCAGCTCCCTGCGCTCGCCACAATGCTCTGTGTGCGAAGAAGCCGCTTCTTCGCCTGCGGGAGAATCGGCGAGCGGCAGCTTCCCAAAGGCGAAGATGCAAGCTGCGGCACACAGGCACAGTGTGGGCAGCCTTCAGACTTAGAGAAAACAGTACTTTACCACTCTCCTGCCTTTTCCATGGTTATTCTATTGGAAAAGAACGAGTTTTGGACAACTACCTTTCATTCTTGCCAAACTCTTTGCAGACCTCCGTGCAAGCTTTAGAACAAGATTTTGGATGTTTTCTTTCCTGGCAGAGTTTCTCCTTGCAAGATATGGTGGAAAAGCTTTTTGCTGAGTGTAGAGCGGCAAGACACGCAGAAGACGCAGATACGCAGCTCTCCGAAGCTAAGTGCCGGTCCCGGGCTTCTTTCGGCACAAACCGCTCTCAGGAGCTCCCTGCGCTCGCCACAATGCTCTGTGTGCGAAGAAGCCGCTTCTTCGCCTCCGGGAGAATCGGCGAGCGGCAGCTTCCCAAAGGCGAAGATGCAAGCTGCAGCACACAGGCACAGTGTGGGCAGCATTCAGACTTAGAGAAAACAGTACTTTACCACTCTCCTGCCTTTTCCATGGTTATTCTATTGGAAAAGAACGAGTTTTGGACAACTACCTTTCATTCTTGCCAAACTCTTTGCAGACCTCCGTGCAAGCTTTAGAACAAGATTTTGGATGTTTTCTTTCCTGGCAGAGTTTCTCCTTGCAAGATATGGTGGAAAAGCTTTTTGCTGAGTGTAGAGCGGCAAGACACGCAGAAGACGCAGATACGCAGCTCTCCGAAGCTAAGTGCCGGTCCCGGGCTTCTTTCGGCACAAACCGCTCTCAGGAGCTCCCTGCGCTCGCCACAATGCTCTGTGTGCGAAGAAGCCGCTTCTTCGCCTCCGGGAGAATCGGCGAGCGGCAGCTTGCCAAAGGCGAAGATGCAAGCTGCAGCACACAGGCACAGTGTGGGCAGCCTTCAGACTTAGAGAAAACAGTACTTTACCACTCTCCTGCCTTTTCCATGGTTATTCTATTGGAAAAGAACGAGTTTTGGACAACTACCTTTCATTCTTGCCAAACTCTTTGCAGACCCCCGTGCAAGCTTTAGAACAAGATTTTGGATGTTTTCTTTCCTGGCAGAGTTTCTCCTTGCAAGATATGCTGGAAAAGCTTTTTGCTGAGTGTAGAGCGGCAAGACACGCAGAAGACGCAGATACGCAGCTCTCCGAAGCTAAGTGCCGGTCCCGGGCTTCTTTCGGCACAAACCGCTCTCAGGAGCTCCCTCCGCTCGCCACAATGCTCTGTGTGCGAAGAAGCCGCTTCTTCGCCTCCGGGAGAATCGGCGAGCGGCAGCTTCCCAAAGGCGAAGATGCAAGCTGCAGCACACAGGCACAGTGTGGGCAGCCTTCAGACTTCGAGAAAACAGTACTTTACCACTCTCCTGCCTTTTCCATGGTTATTCTATTGGAAAAGAACGAGTTTTGGACAACTACCTTTCATTCTTGCCAAACTCTTTGCAGACCCCCGTGCAAGCTTTAGAACCAGATTTTGGATGTTTTCTTTCCTGGCAGAGTTTCTCCTTGCAAGATATGGTGGAAAAGCTTTTGGCTGAGTGTAGAGCGGCAAGACACGCAGAAGACGCAGATACGCAGCTCTCCGAAGCTAAGTGCCGGTCCCGGGCTTCTTTCGGCACAAACCGCTCTCAGGAGCTCCCTGCGCTCGCCACAATGCTCTGTGTGCGAAGAAGCCGCTTCTTCGCCTCCGGGAGAATCGGCGAGCGGCAGCTTCCCAAAGGCGAAGATGCAAGCTGCGGCACACAGGCACAGTGTGGGCAGCCTTCAGACTTAGAGAAAACAGTACTTTACCACTCTCCTGCCTTTTCCATGGTTATTCTATTGGAAAAGAACGAGTTTTGGACAACTACCTTTCATTCTTGCCAAACTCTTTGCAGACCCCCGTGCAAGCTTTAGAACAAGATTTTGGATGTTTTCTTTCCTGGCAGAGTTTCTCCTTGCAAGATATGGTGGAAAAGCTTTTTGCTGAGTGTAGAGCGGCAAGACACGCAGAAGACGCAGATACGCAGCTCTCCGAAGCTAAGTGCCGGTCCCGGGCTTCTTTCGGCACAAACCGCTCTCAGGAGCTCCCTGCGCTCGCCACAATGCTCTGTGTGCGAAGAAGCCGCTTCTTCGCCTCCGGGAGAATCGGCGAGCGGCAGCTTGCCAAAGGCGAAGATGCAAGCTGCAGCACACAGGCACAGTGTGGGCAGCCTTCAGACTTAGAGAAAACAGTACTTTACCACTCTCCTGCCTTTTCCATGGTTATTCTATTGGAAAAGAACGAGTTTTGGACAACTACCTTTCATTCTTGCCAAACTCTTTGCAGACCCCCGTGCAAGCTTTAGAACAAGATTTTGGATGTTTTCTTTCCTGGCAGAGTTTCTCCTTGCAAGATATGCTGGAAAAGCTTTTTGCTGAGTGTAGAGCGGCAAGACACGCAGAAGACGCAGATACGCAGCTCTCCGAAGCTAAGTGCCGGTCCCGGGCTTCTTTCGGCACAAACCGCTCTCAGGAGCTCCCTGCGCTCGCCACAATGCTCTGTGTGCGAAGAAGCCGCTTCTTCGCCTGCGGGAGAATCGGCGAGCGGCAGCTTCCCAAAGGCGAAGATGCAAGCTGCAGCACACAGGCACAGTGTGGGCAGCCTTCAGACTTAGAGAAAACAGTACTTTACCACTCTCCTGCCTTTTCCATGGTTATTCTATTGGAAAAGAACGAGTTTTGGACAACTACCTTTCATTCTTGCCAAACTCTTTGCAGACCCCCGTGCAAGCTTTAGAACAAGATTTTGGATGTTTTCTTTCCTGGCAGAGTTTCTCCTTGCAAGATATGGTGGAAAAGCTTTTGGCTGAGTGTAGAGCGGCAAGACACGCAGAAGACGCAGATACGCAGCTCTCCGAAGCTAAGTGCCGGTCCCGGGCTTCTTTCGGCACAAACCGCTCTCAGCAGCTCCCTGCGCTCGCCACAATGCTCTGTGTGCGAAGAAGCCGCTTCTTCGCCTCCGGGAGAATCGGCGAGCGGCAGCTTCCCAAAGGCGAAGATGCAAGCTGCGGCACACAGGCACAGTGTGGGCAGCCTTCAGACTTAGAGAAAACAGTACTTTACCACTCTCCTGCCTTATCCATGGTTATTCTATTGGAAAAGAACGAGTTTTGGACAACTACCTTTCATTCTTGCCAAACTCTTTGCAGACCCCCGTGCAAGCTTTAGAACAAGATTTTGGATGTTTTCTTTCCTGGCAGAGTTTCTCCTTGCAAGATATGGTGGAAAAGCTTTTGGCTGAGTGTAGAGCGGCAAGACACGCAGAAGACGCAGATACGCAGCTCTCCGAAGCTAAGTGCCGGTCCCGGGCTTCTTTCGGCACAAACCGCTCTCAGCAGCTCCCTGCGCTCGCCACAATGCTCTGTGTGCGAAGAAGCCGCTTCTTCGCCTCCGGGAGAATCGGCGAGCGGCAGCTTCCCAAAGGCGAAGATGCAAGCTGCGGCACACAGGCACAGTGTGGGCAGCCTTCAGACTTAGAGAAAACAGTACTTTACCACTCTCCTGCCTTTTCCATGGTTATTCTATTGGAAAAGAACGAGTTTTGGACAACTACCTTTCATTCTTGCCAAACTCTTTGCAGACCCCCGTGCAAGCTTTAGAACAAGATTTTGGATGTTTTCTTTCCTGGCAGAGTTTCTCCTTGCAAGATATGGTGGAAAAGCTTTTGGCTGAGTGTAGAGCGGCAAGACACGCAGAAGACGCAGATACGCAGCTCTCCGAAGCTAAGTGCCGGTCCCGGGCTTCTTTCGGCACAAACCGCTCTCAGCAGCTCCCTGCGCTCGCCACAATGCTCTGTGTGCGAAGAAGCCGCTTCTTCGCCTGCGGGAGAATCGGCGAGCGGCAGCTTCCCAAAGGCGAAGATGCAAGCTGCGGCACACAGGCACAGTGTGGGCAGCCTTCAGACTTAGAGAAAACAGTACTTTACCACTCTCCTGCCTTTTCCATGGTTATTCTATTGGAAAAGAACGAGTTTTGGACAACTACCTTTCATTCTTGCCAAACTCTTTGCAGACCTCCGTGCAAGCTTTAGAACAAGATTTTGGATGTTTTCTTTCCTGGCAGAGTTTCTCCTTGCAAGATATGGTGGAAAAGCTTTTTGCTGAGTGTAGAGCGGCAAGACACGCAGAAGACGCAGATACGCAGCTCTCCGAAGCTAAGTGCCGGTCCCGGGCTTCTTTCGGCACAAACCGCTCTCAGGAGCTCCCTGCGCTCGCCACAATGCTCTGTGTGCGAAGAAGCCGCTTCTTCGCCTCCGGGAGAATCGGCGAGCGGCAGCTTCCCAAAGGCGAAGATGCAAGCTGCAGCACACAGGCACAGTGTGGGCAGCATTCAGACTTAGAGAAAACAGTACTTTACCACTCTCCTGCCTTTTCCATGGTTATTCTATTGGAAAAGAACGAGTTTTGGACAACTACCTTTCATTCTTGCCAAACTCTTTGCAGACCTCCGTGCAAGCTTTAGAACAAGATTTTGGATGTTTTCTTTCCTGGCAGAGTTTCTCCTTGCAAGATATGGTGGAAAAGCTTTTGGCTGAGTGTAGAGCGGCAAGACACGCAGAAGACGCAGATACGCAGCTCTCCGAAGCTAAGTGCCGGTCCCGGGCTTCTTTCGGCACAAACCGCTCTCAGCAGCTCCCTGCGCTCGCCACAATGCTCTGTGTGCGAAGAAGCCGCTTCTTCGCCTCCGGGAGAATCGGCGAGCGGCAGCTTCCCAAAGGCGAAGATGCAAGCTGCGGCACACAGGCACAGTGTGGGCAGCCTTCAGACTTAGAGAAAACAGTACTTTACCACTCTCCTGCCTTTTCCATGGTTATTCTATTGGAAAAGAACGAGTTTTGGACAACTACCTTTCATTCTTGCCAAACTCTTTGCAGACCCCCGTGCAAGCTTTAGAACAAGATTTTGGATGTTTTCTTTCCTGGCAGAGTTTCTCCTTGCAAGATATGGTGGAAAAGCTTTTTGCTGAGTGTAGAGCGGCAAGACACGCAGAAGACGCAGATACGCAGCTCTCCGAAGCTAAGTGCCGGTCCCGGGCTTCTTTCGGCACAAACCGCTCTCAGCAGCTCCCTGCGCTCGCCACAATGCTCTGTGTGCGAAGAAGCCGCTTCTTCGCCTCCGGGAGAATCGGCGAGCGGCAGCTTCCCAAAGGCGAAGATGCAAGCTGCAGCACACAGGCACAGTGTGGGCAGCATTCAGACTTAGAGAAAACAGTACTTTACCACTCTCCTGCCTTTTCCATGGTTATTCTATTGGAAAAGAACGAGTTTTGGACAACTACCTTTCATTCTTGCCAAACTCTTTGCAGACCCCCGTGCAAGCTTTAGAACAAGATTTTGGATGTTTTCTTTCCTGGCAGAGTTTCTCCTTGCAAGATATGGTGGAAAAGCTTTTGGCTGAGTGTAGAGCGGCAAGACACGCAGAAGACGCAGATACGCAGCTCTCCGAAGCTAAGTGCCGGTCCCGGGCTTCTTTCGGCACAAACCGCTCTCAGCAGCTCCCTGCGCTCGCCACAATGCTCTGTGTGCGAAGAAGCCGCTTCTTCGCCTGCGGGAGAATCGGCGAGCGGCAGCTTCCCAAAGGCGAAGATGCAAGCTGCGGCACACAGGCACAGTGTGGGCAGCCTTCAGACTTAGAGAAAACAGTACTTTACCACTCTCCTGCCTTTTCCATGGTTATTCTATTGGAAAAGAACGAGTTTTGGACAACTACCTTTCATTCTTGCCAAACTCTTTGCAGACCTCCGTGCAAGCTTTAGAACAAGATTTTGGATGTTTTCTTTCCTGGCAGAGTTTCTCCTTGCAAGATATGGTGGAAAAGCTTTTTGCTGAGTGTAGAGCGGCAAGACACGCAGAAGACGCAGATACGCAGCTCTCCGAAGCTAAGTGCCGGTCCCGGGCTTCTTTCGGCACAAACCGCTCTCAGGAGCTCCCTGCGCTCGCCACAATGCTCTGTGTGCGAAGAAGCCGCTTCTTCGCCTCCGGGAGAATCGGCGAGCGGCAGCTTCCCAAAGGCGAAGATGCAAGCTGCAGCACACAGGCACAGTGTGGGCAGCATTCAGACTTAGAGAAAACAGTACTTTACCACTCTCCTGCCTTTTCCATGGTTATTCTATTGGAAAAGAACGAGTTTTGGACAACTACCTTTCATTCTTGCCAAACTCTTTGCAGACCTCCGTGCAAGCTTTAGAACAAGATTTTGGATGTTTTCTTTCCTGGCAGAGTTTCTCCTTGCAAGATATGGTGGAAAAGCTTTTTGCTGAGTGTAGAGCGGCAAGACACGCAGAAGACGCAGATACGCAGCTCTCCGAAGCTAAGTGCCGGTCCCGGGCTTCTTTCGGCACAAACCGCTCTCAGGAGCTCCCTGCGCTCGCCACAATGCTCTGTGTGCGAAGAAGCCGCTTCTTCGCCTCCGGGAGAATCGGCGAGCGGCAGCTTGCCAAAGGCGAAGATGCAAGCTGCAGCACACAGGCACAGTGTGGGCAGCCTTCAGACTTAGAGAAAACAGTACTTTACCACTCTCCTGCCTTTTCCATGGTTATTCTATTGGAAAAGAACGAGTTTTGGACAACTACCTTTCATTCTTGCCAAACTCTTTGCAGACCCCCGTGCAAGCTTTAGAACAAGATTTTGGATGTTTTCTTTCCTGGCAGAGTTTCTCCTTGCAAGATATGCTGGAAAAGCTTTTTGCTGAGTGTAGAGCGGCAAGACACGCAGAAGACGCAGATACGCAGCTCTCCGAAGCTAAGTGCCGGTCCCGGGCTTCTTTCGGCACAAACCGCTCTCAGGAGCTCCCTCCGCTCGCCACAATGCTCTGTGTGCGAAGAAGCCGCTTCTTCGCCTCCGGGAGAATCGGCGAGCGGCAGCTTCCCAAAGGCGAAGATGCAAGCTGCAGCACACAGGCACAGTGTGGGCAGCCTTCAGACTTCGAGAAAACAGTACTTTACCACTCTCCTGCCTTTTCCATGGTTATTCTATTGGAAAAGAACGAGTTTTGGACAACTACCTTTCATTCTTGCCAAACTCTTTGCAGACCCCCGTGCAAGCTTTAGAACCAGATTTTGGATGTTTTCTTTCCTGGCAGAGTTTCTCCTTGCAAGATATGGTGGAAAAGCTTTTGGCTGAGTGTAGAGCGGCAAGACACGCAGAAGACGCAGATACGCAGCTCTCCGAAGCTAAGTGCCGGTCCCGGGCTTCTTTCGGCACAAACCGCTCTCAGGAGCTCCCTGCGCTCGCCACAATGCTCTGTGTGCGAAGAAGCCGCTTCTTCGCCTCCGGGAGAATCGGCGAGCGGCAGCTTCCCAAAGGCGAAGATGCAAGCTGCGGCACACAGGCACAGTGTGGGCAGCCTTCAGACTTAGAGAAAACAGTACTTTACCACTCTCCTGCCTTTTCCATGGTTATTCTATTGGAAAAGAACGAGTTTTGGACAACTACCTTTCATTCTTGCCAAACTCTTTGCAGACCCCCGTGCAAGCTTTAGAACAAGATTTTGGATGTTTTCTTTCCTGGCAGAGTTTCTCCTTGCAAGATATGGTGGAAAAGCTTTTTGCTGAGTGTAGAGCGGCAAGACACGCAGAAGACGCAGATACGCAGCTCTCCGAAGCTAAGTGCCGGTCCCGGGCTTCTTTCGGCACAAACCGCTCTCAGGAGCTCCCTGCGCTCGCCACAATGCTCTGTGTGCGAAGAAGCCGCTTCTTCGCCTCCGGGAGAATCGGCGAGCGGCAGCTTCCCAAAGGCGAAGATGCAAGCTGCAGCACACAGGCACAGTGTGGGCAGCCTTCAGACTTAGAGAAAACAGTACTTTACCACTCTCCTGCCTTTTCCATGGTTATTCTATTGGAAAAGAACGAGTTTTGGACAACTACCTTTCATTCTTGCCAAACTCTTTGCAGACTCCCGTGCAAGCTTTAGAACCAGATTTTGGATGTTTTCTTTCCTGGCAGAGTTTCTCCTTGCAAGATATGGTGGAAAAGCTTTTTGCTGAGTGTAGAGCGGCAAGACACGCAGAAGACGCAGATACGCAGCTCTCCGAAGCTAAGTGCCGGTCCCGGGCTTCTTTCGGCACAAACCGCTCTCAGGAGCTCCCTGCGCTCGCCACAATGCTCTGTGTGCGAAGAAGCCGCTTCTTCGCCTCCGGGAGAATCGGCGAGCGGCAGCTTGCCAAAGGCGAAGATGCAAGCTGCAGCACACAGGCACAGTGTGGGCAGCCTTCAGACTTAGAGAAAACAGTACTTTACCACTCTCCTGCCTTTTCCATGGTTATTCTATTGGAAAAGAACGAGTTTTGGACAACTACCTTTCATTCTTGCCAAACTCTTTGCAGACCCCCGTGCAAGCTTTAGAACAAGATTTTGGATGTTTTCTTTCCTGGCAGAGTTTCTCCTTGCAAGATATGCTGGAAAAGCTTTTGGCTGAGTGTAGAGCGGCAAGACACGCAGAAGACGCAGATACGCAGCTCTCCGAAGCTAAGTGCCGGTCCCGGGCTTCTTTCGGCACAAACCGCTCTCAGGAGCTCCCTGCGCTCGCCACAATGCTCTGTGTGCGAAGAAGCCGCTTCTTCGCCTCCGGGAGAATCGGCGAGCGGCAGCTTCCCAAAGGCGAAGATGCAAGCTGCAGCACACAGGCACAGTGTGGGCAGCATTCAGACTTCGAGAAAACAGTACTTTACCACTCTCCTGCCTTTTCCATGGTTATTCTATTGGAAAAGAACGAGTTTTGGACAACTACCTTTCATTCTTGCCAAACTCTTTGCAGACCCCCGTGCAAGCTTTAGAACCAGATTTTGGATGTTTTCTTTCCTGGCAGAGTTTCTCCTTGCAAGATATGGTGGAAAAGCTTTTGGCTGAGTGTAGAGCGGCAAGACACGCAGAAGACGCAGATACGCAGCTCTCCGAAGCTAAGTGCCGGTCCCGGGCTTCTTTCGGCACAAACCGCTCTCAGGAGCTCCCTGCGCTCGCCACAATGCTCTGTGTGCGAAGAAGCCGCTTCTTCGCCTCCGGGAGAATCGGCGAGCGGCAGCTTCCCAAAGGCGAAGATGCAAGCTGCGGCACACAGGCACAGTGTGGGCAGCCTTCAGACTTAGAGAAAACAGTACTTTACCACTCTCCTGCCTTTTCCATGGTTATTCTATTGGAAAAGAACGAGTTTTGGACAACTACCTTTCATTCTTGCCAAACTCTTTGCAGACCCCCGTGCAAGCTTTAGAACAAGATTTTGGATGTTTTCTTTCCTGGCAGAGTTTCTCCTTGCAAGATATGGTGGAAAAGCTTTTTGCTGAGTGTAGAGCGGCAAGACACGCAGAAGACGCAGATACGCAGCTCTCCGAAGCTAAGTGCCGGTCCCGGGCTTCTTTCGGCACAAACCGCTCTCAGGAGCTCCCTGCGCTCGCCACAATGCTCTGTGTGCGAAGAAGCCGCTTCTTCGCCTGCGGGAGAATCGGCGAGCGGCAGCTTCCCAAAGGCGAAGATGCAAGCTGCAGCACACAGGCACAGTGTGGGCAGCCTTCAGACTTAGAGAAAACAGTACTTTACCACTCTCCTGCCTTTTCCATGGTTATTCTATTGGAAAAGAACGAGTTTTGGACAACCACCTTTCATTCTTGCCAAACTCTTTGCAGACCCCCGTGCAAGCTTTAGAACCAGATTTTGGATGTTTTCTTTCCTGGCAGAGTTTCTCCTTGCAAGATATGGTGGAAAAGCTTTTTGCTGAGTGTAGAGCGGCAAGACACGCAGAAGACGCAGATACGCAGCTCTCCGAAGCTAAGTGCCGGTCCCGGGCTTCTTTCGGCACAAACCGCTCTCAGGAGCTCCCTGCGCTCGCCACAATGCTCTGTGTGCGAAGAAGCCGCTTCTTCGCCTCCGGGAGAATCGGCGTGCGGCAGCTTCCCAAAGGCGAAGATGCAAGCTGCGGCACACAGGCACAGTGTGGGCAGCCTTCAGACTTAGAGAAAACAGTACTTTACCACTCTCCTGCCTTTTCCATGGTTATTCTATTGGAAAAGAACGAGTTTTGGACAACTACCTTTCATTCTTGCCAAACTCTTTGCAGACCCCCGTGCAAGCTTTAGAACAAGATTTTGGATGTTTTCTTTCCTGGCAGAGTTTCTCCTTGCAAGATATGGTGGAAAAGCTTTTTGCTGAGTGTAGAGCGGCAAGACACGCAGAAGACGCAGATACGCAGCTCTCCGAAGCTAAGTGCCGGTCCCGGGCTTCTTTCGGCACAAACCGCTCTCAGGAGCTCCCTCCGCTCGCCACAATGCTCTGTGTGCGAAGAAGCCGCTTCTTCGCCTCCGGGAGAATCGGCGAGCGGCAGCTTCCCAAAGGCGAAGATGCAAGCTGCAGCACACAGGCACAGTGTGGGCAGCCTTCAGACTTAGAGAAAACAGTACTTTACCACTCTCCTGCCTTTTCCATGGTTATTCTATTGGAAAAGAACGAGTTTTGGACAACTACCTTTCATTCTTGCCAAACTCTTTGCAGACCCCCGTGCAAGCTTTAGAACCAGATTTTGGATGTTTTCTTTCCTGGCAGAGTTTCTCCTTGCAAGATATGGTGGAAAAGCTTTTTGCTGAGTGTAGAGCGGCAAGACACGCAGAAGACGCAGATACGCAGCTCTCCGAAGCTAAGTGCCGGTCCCGGGCTTCTTTCGGCACAAACCGCTCTCAGGAGCTCCCTGCGCTCGCCACAATGCTCTTTGTGCGAAGAAGCCGCTTCTTCGCCTCCGGGAGAATCGGCGAGCGGCAGCTTCCCAAAGGCGAAGATGCAAGCTGCGGCACACAGGCACAGTGTGGGCAGCCTTCAGACTTAGAGAAAACAGTACTTTACCACTCTCCTGCCTTTTCCATGGTTATTCTATTGGAAAAGAACGAGTTTTGGACAACTACCTTTCATTCTTGCCAAACTCTTTGCAGACCCCCGTGCAAGCTTTAGAACAAGATTTTGGATGTTTTCTTTCCTGGCAGAGTTTCTCCTTGCAAGATATGCTGGAAAAGCTTTTTGCTGAGTGTAGAGCGGCAAGACACGCAGAAGACGCAGATACGCAGCTCTCCGAAGCTAAGTGCCGGTCCCGGGCTTCTTTCGGCACAAACCGCTCTCAGCAGCTCCCTGCGCTCGCCACAATGCTCTGTGTGCGAAGAAGCCGCTTCTTCGCCTGCGGGAGAATCGGCGAGCGGCAGCTTCCCAAAGGCGAAGATGCAAGCTGCGGCACACAGGCACAGTGTGGGCAGCCTTCAGACTTAGAGAAAACAGTACTTTACCACTCTCCTGCCTTTTCCATGGTTATTCTATTGGAAAAGAACGAGTTTTGGACAACTACCTTTCATTCTTGCCAAACTCTTTGCAGACCCCCGTGCAAGCTTTAGAACAAGATTTTGGATGTTTTCTTTCCTGGCAGAGTTTCTCCTTGCAAGATATGGTGGAAAAGCTTTTGCCTGAGTGTAGAGCGGCAAGACACGCAGAAGACGCAGATACGCAGCTCTCCGAAGCTAAGTGCCGGTCCCGGGCTTCTTTCGGCACAAACCGCTCTCAGGAGCTCCCTGCGCTCGCCACAATGCTCTGTGTGCGAAGAAGCCGCTTCTTCGCCTCCGGGAGAATCGGCGAGCGGCAGCTTCCCAAAGGCGAAGATGCAAGCTGCAGCACGCAGGCACAGTGTGGGCAGCCTTCAGACTTCGAGAAAACAGTACTTTACCACTCTCCTGCCTTTTCCATGGTTATTCTATTGGAAAAGAACGAGTTTTGGACAACTACCTTTCATTCTTGCCAAACTCTTTGCAGACCCCCGTGCAAGCTTTAGAACAAGATTTTGGATGTTTTCTTTCCTGGCAGAGTTTCTCCTTGCAAGATATGGTGGAAAAGCTTTTGGCTGAGTGTAGAGCGGCAAGACACGCAGAAGACGCAGATACGCAGCTCTCCGAAGCTAAGTGCCGGTCCCGGGCTTCTTTCGGCACAAACCGCTCTCAGGAGCTCCCTCCGCTCGCCACAATGCTCTGTGTGCGAAGAAGCCGCTTCTTCGCCTCCGGGAGAATCGGCGAGCGGCAGCTTCCCAAAGGCGAAGATGCAAGCTGCAGCACACAGGCACAGTGTGGGCAGCATTCAGACTTAGAGAAAACAGTACTTTACCACTCTCCTGCCTTATCCATGGTTATTCTATTGGAAAAGAACGAGTTTTGGACAACTACCTTTCATTCTTGCCAAACTCTTTGCAGACCCCCGTGCAAGCTTTAGAACAAGATTTTGGATGTTTTCTTTCCTGGCAGAGTTTCTCCTTGCAAGATATGGTGGAAAAGCTTTTTGCTGAGTGTAGAGCGGCAAGACACGCAGAAGACGCAGATACGCAGCTCTCCGAAGCTAAGTGCCGGTCCCGGGCTTCTTTCGGCACAAACCGCTCTCAGGAGCTCCCTGCGCTCGCCACAATGCTCTGTGTGCGAAGAAGCCGCTTCTTCGCCTGCGGGAGAATCGGCGAGCGGCAGCTTCCCAAAGGCGAAGATGCAAGCTGCAGCACACAGGCACAGTGTGGGCAGCCTTCAGACTTAGAGAAAACAGTACTTTACCACTCTCCTGCCTTTTCCATGGTTATTCTATTGGAAAAGAACGAGTTTTGGACAACTACCTTTCATTCTTGCCAAACTCTTTGCAGACCCCCGTGCAAGCTTTAGAACAAGATTTTGGATGTTTTCTTTCCTGGCAGAGCTTCTCCTTGCAAGATATGGTGGAAAAGCTTTTGGCTGAGTGTAGAGCGGCAAGACACGCAGAAGACGCAGATACGCAGCTCTCCGAAGCTAAGTGCCGGTCCCGGGCTTCTTTCGGCACAAACCGCTCTCAGCAGCTCCCTGCGCTCGCCACAATGCTCTGTGTGCGAAGAAGCCGCTTCTTCGCCTCCGGGAGAATCGGCGAGCGGCAGCTTCCCAAAGGCGAAGATGCAAGCTGCGGCACACAGGCACAGTGTGGGCAGCCTTCAGACTTAGAGAAAACAGTACTTTACCACTCTCCTGCCTTTTCCATGGTTATTCTATTGGAAAAGAACGAGTTTTGGACAACTACCTTTCATTCTTGCCAAACTCTTTGCAGACCTCCGTGCAAGCTTTAGAACAAGATTTTGGATGTTTTCTTTCCTGGCAGAGTTTCTCCTTGCAAGATATGGTGGAAAAGCTTTTTGCTGAGTGTAGAGCGGCAAGACACGCAGAAGACGCAGATACGCAGCTCTCCGAAGCTAAGTGCCGGTCCCGGGCTTCTTTCGGCACAAACCGCTCTCAGGAGCTCCCTGCGCTCGCCACAATGCTCTGTGTGCGAAGAAGCCGCTTCTTCGCCTCCGGGAGAATCGGCGAGCGGCAGCTTCCCAAAGGCGAAGATGCAAGCTGCAGCACACAGGCACAGTGTGGGCAGCATTCAGACTTAGAGAAAACAGTACTTTACCACTCTCCTGCCTTTTCCATGGTTATTCTATTGGAAAAGAACGAGTTTTGGACAACTACCTTTCATTCTTGCCAAACTCTTTGCAGACCCCCGTGCAAGCTTTAGAACAAGATTTTGGATGTTTTCTTTCCTGGCAGAGTTTCTCCTTGCAAGATATGGTGGAAAAGCTTTTGGCTGAGTGTAGAGCGGCAAGACACGCAGAAGACGCAGATACGCAGCTCTCCGAAGCTAAGTGCCGGTCCCGGGCTTCTTTCGGCACAAACCGCTCTCAGCAGCTCCCTGCGCTCGCCACAATGCTCTGTGTGCGAAGAAGCCGCTTCTTCGCCTCCGGGAGAATCGGCGAGCGGCAGCTTCCCAAAGGCGAAGATGCAAGCTGCGGCACACAGGCACAGTGTGGGCAGCCTTCAGACTTAGAGAAAACAGTACTTTACCACTCTCCTGCCTTTTCCATGGTTATTCTATTGGAAAAGAACGAGTTTTGGACAACTACCTTTCATTCTTGCCAAACTCTTTGCAGACCTCCGTGCAAGCTTTAGAACAAGATTTTGGATGTTTTCTTTCCTGGCAGAGTTTCTCCTTGCAAGATATGGTGGAAAAGCTTTTTGCTGAGTGTAGAGCGGCAAGACACGCAGAAGACGCAGATACGCAGCTCTCCGAAGCTAAGTGCCGGTCCCGGGCTTCTTTCGGCACAAACCGCTCTCAGGAGCTCCCTGCGCTCGCCACAATGCTCTGTGTGCGAAGAAGCCGCTTCTTCGCCTCCGGGAGAATCGGCGAGCGGCAGCTTGCCAAAGGCGAAGATGCAAGCTGCAGCACACAGGCACAGTGTGGGCAGCCTTCAGACTTAGAGAAAACAGTACTTTACCACTCTCCTGCCTTTTCCATGGTTATTCTATTGGAAAAGAACGAGTTTTGGACAACTACCTTTCATTCTTGCCAAACTCTTTGCAGACCTCCGTGCAAGCTTTAGAACAAGATTTTGGATGTTTTCTTTCCTGGCAGAGTTTCTCCTTGCAAGATATGGTGGAAAAGCTTTTTGCTGAGTGTAGAGCGGCAAGACACGCAGAAGACGCAGATACGCAGCTCTCCGAAGCTAAGTGCCGGTCCCGGGCTTCTTTCGGCACAAACCGCTCTCAGGAGCTCCCTGCGCTCGCCACAATGCTCTGTGTGCGAAGAAGCCGCTTCTTCGCCTCCGGGAGAATCGGCGAGCGGCAGCTTGCCAAAGGCGAAGATGCAAGCTGCAGCACACAGGCACAGTGTGGGCAGCCTTCAGACTTAGAGAAAACAGTACTTTACCACTCTCCTGCCTTTTCCATGGTTATTCTATTGGAAAAGAACGAGTTTTGGACAACTACCTTTCATTCTTGCCAAACTCTTTGCAGACCCCCGTGCAAGCTTTAGAACAAGATTTTGGATGTTTTCTTTCCTGGCAGAGTTTCTCCTTGCAAGATATGCTGGAAAAGCTTTTTGCTGAGTGTAGAGCGGCAAGACACGCAGAAGACGCAGATACGCAGCTCTCCGAAGCTAAGTGCCGGTCCCGGGCTTCTTTCGGCACAAACCGCTCTCAGGAGCTCCCTCCGCTCGCCACAATGCTCTGTGTGCGAAGAAGCCGCTTCTTCGCCTCCGGGAGAATCGGCGAGCGGCAGCTTCCCAAAGGCGAAGATGCAAGCTGCAGCACACAGGCACAGTGTGGGCAGCCTTCAGACTTCGAGAAAACAGTACTTTACCACTCTCCTGCCTTTTCCATGGTTATTCTATTGGAAAAGAACGAGTTTTGGACAACTACCTTTCATTCTTGCCAAACTCTTTGCAGACCCCCGTGCAAGCTTTAGAACCAGATTTTGGATGTTTTCTTTCCTGGCAGAGTTTCTCCTTGCAAGATATGGTGGAAAAGCTTTTGGCTGAGTGTAGAGCGGCAAGACACGCAGAAGACGCAGATACGCAGCTCTCCGAAGCTAAGTGCCGGTCCCGGGCTTCTTTCGGCACAAACCGCTCTCAGGAGCTCCCTGCGCTCGCCACAATGCTCTGTGTGCGAAGAAGCCGCTTCTTCGCCTCCGGGAGAATCGGCGAGCGGCAGCTTCCCAAAGGCGAAGATGCAAGCTGCGGCACACAGGCACAGTGTGGGCAGCCTTCAGACTTAGAGAAAACAGTACTTTACCACTCTCCTGCCTTTTCCATGGTTATTCTATTGGAAAAGAACGAGTTTTGGACAACTACCTTTCATTCTTGCCAAACTCTTTGCAGACCCCCGTGCAAGCTTTAGAACAAGATTTTGGATGTTTTCTTTCCTGGCAGAGTTTCTCCTTGCAAGATATGGTGGAAAAGCTTTTTGCTGAGTGTAGAGCGGCAAGACACGCAGAAGACGCAGATACGCAGCTCTCCGAAGCTAAGTGCCGGTCCCGGGCTTCTTTCAGCACAAACCGCTCTCAGGAGCTCCCTGCGCTCGCCACAATGCTCTGTGTGCGAAGAAGCCGCTTCTTCGCCTCCGGGAGAATCGGCGAGCGGCAGCTTGCCAAAGGCGAAGATGCAAGCTGCAGCACACAGGCACAGTGTGGGCAGCCTTCAGACTTAGAGAAAACAGTACTTTACCACTCTCCTGCCTTTTCCATGGTTATTCTATTGGAAAAGAACGAGTTTTGGACAACTACCTTTCATTCTTGCCAAACTCTTTGCAGACCCCCGTGCAAGCTTTAGAACAAGATTTTGGATGTTTTCTTTCCTGGCAGAGTTTCTCCTTGCAAGATATGGTGGAAAAGCTTTTTGCTGAGTGTAGAGCGGCAAGACACGCAGAAGACGCAGATACGCAGCTCTCCGAAGCTAAGTGCCGGTCCCGGGCTTCTTTCGGCACAAACCGCTCTCAGGAGCTCCCTGCGCTCGCCACAATGCTCTGTGTGCGAAGAAGCCGCTTCTTCGCCTCCGGGAGAATCGGCGAGCGGCAGCTTGCCAAAGGCGAAGATGCAAGCTGCAGCACACAGGCACAGTGTGGGCAGCCTTCAGACTTAGAGAAAACAGTACTTTACCACTCTCCTGCCTTTTCCATGGTTATTCTATTGGAAAAGAACGAGTTTTGGACAACTACCTTTCATTCTTGCCAAACTCTTTGCAGACCCCCGTGCAAGCTTTAGAACAAGATTTTGGATGTTTTCTTTCCTGGCAGAGTTTCTCCTTGCAAGATATGGTGGAAAAGCTTTTGGCTGAGTGTAGAGCGGCAAGACACGCAGAAGACGCAGATACGCAGCTCTCCGAAGCTAAGTGCCGGTCCCGGGCTTCTTTCGGCACAAACCGCTCTCAGGAGCTCCCTGCGCTCGCCACAATGCTCTGTGTGCGAAGAAGCCGCTTCTTCGCCTCCGGGAGAATCGGCGAGCGGCAGCTTCCCAAAGGCGAAGATGCAAGCTGCAGCACACAGGCACAGTGTGGGCAGCATTCAGACTTCGAGAAAACAGTACTTTACCACTCTCCTGCCTTTTCCATGGTTATTCTATTGGAAAAGAACGAGTTTTGGACAACTACCTTTCATTCTTGCCAAACTCTTTGCAGACCCCCGTGCAAGCTTTAGAACCAGATTTTGGATGTTTTCTTTCCTGGCAGAGTTTCTCCTTGCAAGATATGGTGGAAAAGCTTTTGGCTGAGTGTAGAGCGGCAAGACACGCAGAAGACGCAGATACGCAGCTCTCCGAAGCTAAGTGCCGGTCCCGGGCTTCTTTCGGCACAAACCGCTCTCAGGAGCTCCCTGCGCTCGCCACAATGCTCTGTGTGCGAAGAAGCCGCTTCTTCGCCTCCGGGAGAATCGGCGAGCGGCAGCTTCCCAAAGGCGAAGATGCAAGCTGCGGCACACAGGCACAGTGTGGGCAGCCTTCAGACTTAGAGAAAACAGTACTTTACCACTCTCCTGCCTTTTCCATGGTTATTCTATTGGAAAAGAACGAGTTTTGGACAACTACCTTTCATTCTTGCCAAACTCTTTGCAGACCTCCGTGCAAGCTTTAGAACAAGATTTTGGATGTTTTCTTTCCTGGCAGAGTTTCTCCTTGCAAGATATGGTGGAAAAGCTTTTTGCTGAGTGTAGAGCGGCAAGACACGCAGAAGACGCAGATACGCAGCTCTCCGAAGCTAAGTGCCGGTCCCGGGCTTCTTTCGGCACAAACCGCTCTCAGGAGCTCCCTGCGCTCGCCACAATGCTCTGTGTGCGAAGAAGCCGCTTCTTCGCCTCCGGGAGAATCGGCGAGCGGCAGCTTCCCAAAGGCGAAGATGCAAGCTGCAGCACACAGGCACAGTGTGGGCAGCCTTCAGACTTAGAGAAAACAGTACTTTACCACTCTCCTGCCTTTTCCATGGTTATTCTATTGGAAAAGAACGAGTTTTGGACAACTACCTTTCATTCTTGCCAAACTCTTTGCAGACCCCCGTGCAAGCTTTAGAACAAGATTTTGGATGTTTTCGTTCCTGGCAGAGTTTCTCCTTGCAAGATATGGTGGAAAAGCTTTTTGCTGAGTGTAGAGCGGCAAGACACGCAGAAGACGCAGATACGCAGCTCTCCGAAGCTAAGTGCCGGTCCCGGGCTTCTTTCGGCACAAACCGCTCTCAGGAGCTCCCTGCGCTCGCCACAATGCTCTGTGTGCGAAGAAGCCGCTTCTTCGCCTCCGGGAGAATCGGCGAGCGGCAGCTTCCCAAAGGCGAAGATGCAAGCTGCGGCACACAGGCACAGTGTGGGCAGCCTTCAGACTTAGAGAAAACAGTACTTTACCACTCTCCTGCCTTTTCCATGGTTATTCTATTGGAAAAGAACGAGTTTTGGACAACTACCTTTCATTCTTGCCAAACTCTTTGCAGACCCCCGTGCAAGCTTTAGAACAAGATTTTGGATGTTTTCTTTCCTGGCAGAGTTTCTCCTTGCAAGATATGGTGGAAAAGCTTTTTGCTGAGTGTAGAGCGGCAAGACACGCAGAAGACGCAGATACGCAGCTCTCCGAAGCTAAGTGCCGGTCCCGGGCTTCTTTCGGCACAAACCGCTCTCAGGAGCTCCCTGCGCTCGCCACAATGCTCTGTGTGCGAAGAAGCCGCTTCTTCGCCTCCGGGAGAATCGGCGAGCGGCAGCTTCCCAAAGTCGAAGATGCAAGCTGCAGCACACAGGCACAGTGTGGGCAGCCTTCAGACTTAGAGAAAACAGTACTTTACCACTCTCCTGCCTTTTCCATGGTTATTCTATTGGAAAAGAACGAGTTTTGGACAACTACCTTTCATTCTTGCCAAACTCTTTGCAGACCCCCGTGCAAGCTTTAGAACAAGATTTTGGATGTTTTCTTTCCTGGCAGAGTTTCTCCTTGCAAGATATGCTGGAAAAGCTTTTTGCTGAGTGTAGAGCGGCAAGACACGCAGAAGACGCAGATACGCAGCTCTCCGAAGCTAAGTGCCGGTCCCGGGCTTCTTTCGGCACAAACCGCTCTCAGGAGCTCCCTCCGCTCGCCACAATGCTCTGTGTGCGAAGAAGCCGCTTCTTCGCCTCCGGGAGAATCGGCGAGCGGCAGCTTCCCAAAGGCGAAGATGCAAGCTGCAGCACACAGGCACAGTGTGGGCAGCCTTCAGACTTCGAGAAAACAGTACTTTACCACTCTCCTGCCTTTTCCATGGTTATTCTATTGGAAAAGAACGAGTTTTGGACAACTACCTTTCATTCTTGCCAAACTCTTTGCAGACCCCCGTGCAAGCTTTAGAACAAGATTTTGGATGTTTTCTTTCCTGGCAGAGTTTCTCCTTGCAAGATATGGTGGAAAAGCTTTTGGCTGAGTGTAGAGCGGCAAGACACGCAGAAGACGCAGATACGCAGCTCTCCGAAGCTAAGTGCCGGTCCCGGGCTTCTTTCGGCACAAACCGCTCTCAGGAGCTCCCTGCGCTCGCCACAATGCTCTGTGTGCGAAGAAGCCGCTTCTTCGCCTCCGGGAGAATCGGCGAGCGGCAGCTTCCCAAAGGCGAAGATGCAAGCTGCGGCACACAGGCACAGTGTGGGCAGCCTTCAGACTTAGAGAAAACAGTACTTTACCACTCTCCTGCCTTTTCCATGGTTATTCTATTGGAAAAGAACGAGTTTTGGACAACTACCTTTCATTCTTGCCAAACTCTTTGCAGACCCCCGTGCAAGCTTTAGAACAAGATTTTGGATGTTTTCTTTCCTGGCAGAGTTTCTCCTTGCAAGATATGGTGGAAAAGCTTTTTGCTGAGTGTAGAGCGGCAAGACACGCAGAAGACGCAGATACGCAGCTCTCCGAAGCTAAGTGCCGGTCCCGGGCTTCTTTCGGCACAAACCGCTCTCAGGAGCTCCCTGCGCTCGCCACAATGCTCTGTGTGCGAAGAAGCCGCTTCTTCGCCTGCGGGAGAATCGGCGAGCGGCAGCTTGCCAAAGGCGAAGATGCAAGCTGCAGCACACAGGCACAGTGTGGGCAGCCTTCAGACTTAGAGAAAACAGTACTTTACCACTCTCCTGCCTTTTCCATGGTTATTCTATTGGAAAAGAACGAGTTTTGGACAACTACCTTTCATTCTTGCCAAACTCTTTGCAGACTCCCGTGCAAGCTTTAGAACCAGATTTTGGATGTTTTCTTTCCTGGCAGAGTTTCTCCTTGCAAGATATGGTGGAAAAGCTTTTTGCTGAGTGTAGAGCGGCAAGACACGCAGAAGACGCAGATACGCAGCTCTCCGAAGCTAAGTGCCGGTCCCGGGCTTCTTTCGGCACAAACCGCTCTCAGGAGCTCCCTGCGCTCGCCACAATGCTCTGTGTGCGAAGAAGCCGCTTCTTCGCCTCCGGGAGAATCGGCGAGCGGCAGCTTGCCAAAGGCGAAGATGCAAGCTGCAGCACACAGGCACAGTGTGGGCAGCCTTCAGACTTAGAGAAAACAGTACTTTACCACTCTCCTGCCTTTTCCATGGTTATTCTATTGGAAAAGAACGAGTTTTGGACAACTACCTTTCATTCTTGCCAAACTCTTTGCAGACCCCCGTGCAAGCTTTAGAACAAGATTTTGGATGTTTTCTTTCCTGGCAGAGTTTCTCCTTGCAAGATATGCTGGAAAAGCTTTTTGCTGAGTGTAGAGCGGCAAGACACGCAGAAGACGCAGATACGCAGCTCTCCGAAGCTAAGTGCCGGTCCCGGGCTTCTTTCGGCACAAACCGCTCTCAGGAGCTCCCTGCGCTCGCCACAATGCTCTGTGTGCGAAGAAGCCGCTTCTTCGCCTCCGGGAGAATCGGCGAGCGGCAGCTTCCCAAAGGCGAAGATGCAAGCTGCAGCACACAGGCACAGTGTGGGCAGCATTCAGACTTCGAGAAAACAGTACTTTACCACTCTCCTGCCTTTTCCATGGTTATTCTATTGGAAAAGAACGAGTTTTGGACAACTACCTTTCATTCTTGCCAAACTCTTTGCAGACCCCCGTGCAAGCTTTAGAACCAGATTTTGGATGTTTTCTTTCCTGGCAGAGTTTCTCCTTGCAAGATATGGTGGAAAAGCTTTTGGCTGAGTGTAGAGCGGCAAGACACGCAGAAGACGCAGATACGCAGCTCTCCGAAGCTAAGTGCCGGTCCCGGGCTTCTTTCGGCACAAACCGCTCTCAGGAGCTCCCTGCGCTCGCCACAATGCTCTGTGTGCGAAGAAGCTGCTTCTTCGCCTCCGGGAGAATCGGCGAGCGGCAGCTTCCCAAAGGCGAAGATGCAAGCTGCGGCACACAGGCACAGTGTGGGCAGCCTTCAGACTTAGAGAAAACAGTACTTTACCACTCTCCTGCCTTTTCCATGGTTATTCTATTGGAAAAGAACGAGTTTTGGACAACTACCTTTCATTCTTGCCAAACTCTTTGCAGACCCCCGTGCAAGCTTTAGAACAAGATTTTGGATGTTTTCTTTCCTGGCAGAGTTTCTCCTTGCAAGATATGGTGGAAAAGCTTTTTGCTGAGTGTAGAGCGGCAAGACACGCAGAAGACGCAGATACGCAGCTCTCCGAAGCTAAGTGCCGGTCCCGGGCTTCTTTCGGCACAAACCGCTCTCAGGAGCTCCCTGCGCTCGCCACAATGCTCTGTGTGCGAAGAAGCCGCTTCTTCGCCTCCGGGAGAATCGGCGAGCGGCAGCTTCCCAAAGGCGAAGATGCAAGCTGCAGCACACAGGCACAGTGTGGGCAGCCTTCAGACTTAGAGAAAACAGTACTTTACCACTCTCCTGCCTTTTCCATGGTTATTCTATTGGAAAAGAACGAGTTTTGGACAACTACCTTTCATTCTTGCCAAACTCTTTGCAGACCCCCGTGCAAGCTTTAGAACCAGATTTTGGATGTTTTCTTTCCTGGCAGAGTTTCTCCTTGCAAGATATGGTGGAAAAGCTTTTTGCTGAGTGTAGAGCGGCAAGACACGCAGAAGACGCAGATACGCAGCTCTCCGAAGCTAAGTGCCGGTCCCGGGCTTCTTTCGGCACAAACCGCTCTCAGGAGCTCCCTGCGCTCGCCACAATGCTCTGTGTGCGAAGAAGCCGCTTCTTCGCCTCCGGGAGAATCGGCGAGCGGCAGCTTCCCAAAGGCGAAGATGCAAGCTGCGGCACACAGGCACAGTGTGGGCAGCCTTCAGACTTAGAGAAAACAGTACTTTACCACTCTCCTGCCTTTTCCATGGTTATTCTATTGGAAAAGAACGAGTTTTGGACAACTACCTTTCATTCTTGCCAAACTCTTTGCAGACCCCCGTGCAAGCTTTAGAACAAGATTTTGGATGTTTTCGTTCCTGGCAGAGTTTCTCCTTGCAAGATATGGTGGAAAAGCTTTTTGCTGAGTGTAGAGCGGCAAGACACGCAGAAGACGCAGATACGCAGCTCTCCGAAGCTAAGTGCCGGTCCCGGGCTTCTTTCGGCACAAACCGCTCTCAGGAGCTCCCTGCGCTCGCCACAATGCTCTGTGTGCGAAGAAGCCGCTTCTTCGCCTCCGGGAGAATCGGCGAGCGGCAGCTTCCCAAAGGCGAAGATGCAAGCTGCGGCACACAGGCACAGTGTGGGCAGCCTTCAGACTTAGAGAAAACAGTACTTTACCACTCTCCTGCCTTTTCCATGGTTATTCTATTGGAAAAGAACGAGTTTTGGACAACTACCTTTCATTCTTGCCAAATGCTTTGCAGACCCCCGTGCAAGCTTTAGAACAAGATTTTGGATGTTTTCTTTCCTGGCAGAGTTTCTCCTTGCAAGATATGGTGGAAAAGCTTTTTGCTGAGTGTAGAGCGGCAAGACACGCAGAAGACGCAGATACGCAGCTCTCCGAAGCTAAGTGCCGGTCCCGGGCTTCTTTCGGCACAAACCGCTCTCAGGAGCTCCCTGCGCTCGCCACAATGCTCTGTGTGCGAAGAAGCCGCTTCTTCGCCTCCGGGAGAATCGGCGAGCGGCAGCTTCCCAAAGGCGAAGATGCAAGCTGCGGCACGCAGGCACAGTGTGGGCAGCCTTCAGACTTAGAGAAAACAGTACTTTACCACTCTCCTGCCTTTTCCATGGTTATTCTATTGGAAAAGAACGAGTTTTGGACAACTACCTTTCATTCTTGCCAAACTCTTTGCAGACCCCCGTGCAAGCTTTAGAACAAGATTTTGGATGTTTTCTTTCCTGGCAGAGTTTCTCCTTGCAAGATATGGTGGAAAAGCTTTTTGCTGAGTGTAGAGCGGCAAGACACGCAGAAGACGCAGATACGCAGCTCTCCGAAGCTAAGTGCCGGTCCCGGGCTTCTTTCGGCACAAACCGCTCTCAGGAGCTCCCTGCGCTCGCCACAATGCTCTGTGTGCGAAGAAGCCGCTTCTTCGCCTGCGGGAGAATCGGCGAGCGGCAGCTTCCCAAAGGCGAAGATGCAAGCTGCAGCACACAGGCACAGTGTGGGCAGCCTTCAGACTTAGAGAAAACAGTACTTTACCACTCTCCTGCCTTTTCCATGGTTATTCTATTGGAAAAGAACGAGTTTTGGACAACCACCTTTCATTCTTGCCAAACTCTTTGCAGACCCCCGTGCAAGCTTTAGAACCAGATTTTGGATGTTTTCTTTCCTGGCAGAGTTTCTCCTTGCAAGATATGGTGGAAAAGCTTTTTGCTGAGTGTAGAGCGGCAAGACACGCAGAAGACGCAGATACGCAGCTCTCCGAAGCTAAGTGCCGGTCCCGGGCTTCTTTCGGCACAAACCGCTCTCAGGAGCTCCCTGCGCTCGCCACAATGCTCTGTGTGCGAAGAAGCCGCTTCTTCGCCTGCGGGAGAATCGGCGAGCGGCAGCTTCCCACAGGCGAAGATGCAAGCTGCGGCACACAGGCACAGTGTGGGCAGCCTTCAGACTTAGAGAAAACAGTACTTTACCACTCTCCTGCCTTTTCCATGGTTATTCTATTGGAAAAGAACGAGTTTTGGACAACTACCTTTCATTCTTGCCAAACTCTTTGCAGACCCCCGTGCAAGCTTTAGAACAAGATTTTGGATGTTTTCTTTCCTGGCAGAGTTTCTCCTTGCAAGATATGGTGGAAAAGCTTTTTGCTGAGTGTAGAGCGGCAAGACACGCAGAAGACGCAGATACGCAGCTCTCCGAAGCTAAGTGCCGGTCCCGGGCTTCTTTCGGCACAAACCGCTCTCAGGAGCTCCCTGCGCTCGCCACAATGCTCTGTGTGCGAAGAAGCCGCTTCTTCGCCTGCGGGAGAATCGGCGAGCGGCAGCTTCCCAAAGGCGAAGATGCAAGCTGCGGCACACAGGCACAGTGTGGGCAGCCTTCAGACTTAGAGAAAACAGTACTTTACCACTCTCCTGCCTTTTCCATGGTTATTCTATTGGAAAAGAACGAGTTTTGGACAACTACCTTTCATTCTTGCCAAACTCTTTGCAGACCCCCGTGCAAGCTTTAGAACAAGATTTTGGATGTTTTCTTTCCTGGCAGAGTTTCTCCTTGCAAGATATGGTGGAAAAGCTTTTGGCTGAGTGTAGAGCGGCAAGACACGCAGAAGACGCAGATACGCAGCTCTCCGAAGCTAAGTGCCGGTCCCGGGCTTCTTTCGGCACAAACCGCTCTCAGGAGCTCCCTGCGCTCGCCACAATGCTCTGTGTGCGAAGAAGCCGCTTCTTCGCCTGCGGGAGAATCGGCGAGCGGCAGCTTCCCAAAGGCGAAGATGCAAGCTGCAGCACACAGGCACAGTGTGGGCAGCCTTCAGACTTAGAGAAAACAGTACTTTACCACTCTCCTGCCTTTTCCATGGTTATTCTATTGGAAAAGAACGAGTTTTGGACAACTACCTTTCATTCTTGCCAAACTCTTTGCAGACCCCCGTGCAAGCTTTAGAACAAGATTTTGGATGTTTTCTTTCCTGGCAGAGTTTCTCCTTGCAAGATATGGTGGAAAAGCTTTTTGCTGAGTGTAGAGCGGCAAGACACGCAGAAGACGCAGATACGCAGCTCTCCGAAGCTAAGTGCCGGTCCCGGGCTTCTTTCGGCACAAACCGCTCTCAGGAGCTCCCTGCGCTCGCCACAATGCTCTGTGTGCGAAGAAGCCGCTTCTTCGCCTCCGGGAGAATCGGCGAGCGGCAGCTTCCCAAAGGCGAAGATGCAAGCTGCAGCACACAGGCACAGTGTGGGCAGCCTTCAGACTTAGAGAAAACAGTACTTTACCACTCTCCTGCCTTTTCCATGGTTATTCTATTGGAAAAGAACGAGTTTTGGACAACTACCTTTCATTCTTGCCAAACTCTTTGCAGACCCCCGTGCAAGCTTTAGAACAAGATTTTGGATGTTTTCTTTCCTGGCAGAGTTTCTCCTTGCAAGATATGGTGGAAAAGCTTTTGGCTGAGTGTAGAGCGGCAAGACACGCAGAAGACGCAGATACGCAGCTCTCCGAAGCTAAGTGCCGGTCCCGGGCTTCTTTCGGCACAAACCGCTCTCAGGAGCTCCCTGCGCTCGCCACAATGCTCTGTGTGCGAAGAAGCCGCTTCTTCGCCTCCGGGAGAATCGGCGAGCGGCAGCTTCCCAAAGGCGAAGATGCAAGCTGCAGCACACAGGCACAGTGTGGGCAGCATTCAGACTTCGAGAAAACAGTACTTTACCACTCTCCTGCCTTTTCCATGGTTATTCTATTGGAAAAGAACGAGTTTTGGACAACTACCTTTCATTCTTGCCAAACTCTTTGCAGACCCCCGTGCAAGCTTTAGAACCAGATTTTGGATGTTTTCTTTCCTGGCAGAGTTTCTCCTTGCAAGATATGGTGGAAAAGCTTTTGGCTGAGTGTAGAGCGGCAAGACACGCAGAAGACGCAGATACGCAGCTCTCCGAAGCTAAGTGCCGGTCCCGGGCTTCTTTCGGCACAAACCGCTCTCAGGAGCTCCCTGCGCTCGCCACAATGCTCTGTGTGCGAAGAAGCTGCTTCTTCGCCTCCGGGAGAATCGGCGAGCGGCAGCTTCCCAAAGGCGAAGATGCAAGCTGCGGCACACAGGCACAGTGTGGGCAGCCTTCAGACTTAGAGAAAACAGTACTTTACCACTCTCCTGCCTTTTCCATGGTTATTCTATTGGAAAAGAACGAGTTTTGGACAACTACCTTTCATTCTTGCCAAACTCTTTGCAGACCCCCGTGCAAGCTTTAGAACAAGATTTTGGATGTTTTCTTTCCTGGCAGAGTTTCTCCTTGCAAGATATGGTGGAAAAGCTTTTTGCTGAGTGTAGAGCGGCAAGACACGCAGAAGACGCAGATACGCAGCTCTCCGAAGCTAAGTGCCGGTCCCGGGCTTCTTTCGGCACAAACCGCTCTCAGGAGCTCCCTGCGCTCGCCACAATGCTCTGTGTGCGAAGAAGCCGCTTCTTCGCCTCCGGGAGAATCGGCGAGCGGCAGCTTCCCAAAGGCGAAGATGCAAGCTGCAGCACACAGGCACAGTGTGGGCAGCCTTCAGACTTAGAGAAAACAGTACTTTACCACTCTCCTGCCTTTTCCATGGTTATTCTATTGGAAAAGAACGAGTTTTGGACAACTACCTTTCATTCTTGCCAAACTCTTTGCAGACCCCCGTGCAAGCTTTAGAACCAGATTTTGGATGTTTTCTTTCCTGGCAGAGTTTCTCCTTGCAAGATATGGTGGAAAAGCTTTTTGCTGAGTGTAGAGCGGCAAGACACGCAGAAGACGCAGATACGCAGCTCTCCGAAGCTAAGTGCCGGTCCCGGGCTTCTTTCGGCACAAACCGCTCTCAGGAGCTCCCTGCGCTCGCCACAATGCTCTGTGTGCGAAGAAGCCGCTTCTTCGCCTGCGGGAGAATCGGCGAGCGGCAGCTTCCCAAAGGCGAAGATGCAAGCTGCGGCACACAGGCACAGTGTGGGCAGCCTTCAGACTTAGAGAAAACAGTACTTTACCACTCTCCTGCCTTTTCCATGGTTATTCTATTGGAAAAGAACGAGTTTTGGACAACTACCTTTCATTCTTGCCAAACTCTTTGCAGACCCCCGTGCAAGCTTTAGAACAAGATTTTGGATGTTTTCGTTCCTGGCAGAGTTTCTCCTTGCAAGATATGGTGGAAAAGCTTTTTGCTGAGTGTAGAGCGGCAAGACACGCAGAAGACGCAGATACGCAGCTCTCCGAAGCTAAGTGCCGGTCCCGGGCTTCTTTCGGCACAAACCGCTCTCAGGAGCTCCCTGCGCTCGCCACAATGCTCTGTGTGCGAAGAAGCCGCTTCTTCGCCTCCGGGAGAATCGGCGAGCGGCAGCTTCCCAAAGGCGAAGATGCAAGCTGCGGCACACAGGCACAGTGTGGGCAGCCTTCAGACTTAGAGAAAACAGTACTTTACCACTCTCCTGCCTTTTCCATGGTTATTCTATTGGAAAAGAACGAGTTTTGGACAACTACCTTTCATTCTTGCCAAATGCTTTGCAGACCCCCGTGCAAGCTTTAGAACAAGATTTTGGATGTTTTCTTTCCTGGCAGAGTTTCTCCTTGCAAGATATGGTGGAAAAGCTTTTTGCTGAGTGTAGAGCGGCAAGACACGCAGAAGACGCAGATACGCAGCTCTCCGAAGCTAAGTGCCGGTCCCGGGCTTCTTTCGGCACAAACCGCTCTCAGGAGCTCCCTGCGCTCGCCACAATGCTCTGTGTGCGAAGAAGCCGCTTCTTCGCCTCCGGGAGAATCGGCGAGCGGCAGCTTCCCAAAGGCGAAGATGCAAGCTGCGGCACGCAGGCACAGTGTGGGCAGCCTTCAGACTTAGAGAAAACAGTACTTTACCACTCTCCTGCCTTTTCCATGGTTATTCTATTGGAAAAGAACGAGTTTTGGACAACTACCTTTCATTCTTGCCAAACTCTTTGCAGACCCCCGTGCAAGCTTTAGAACAAGATTTTGGATGTTTTCTTTCCTGGCAGAGTTTCTCCTTGCAAGATATGGTGGAAAAGCTTTTTGCTGAGTGTAGAGCGGCAAGACACGCAGAAGACGCAGATACGCAGCTCTCCGAAGCTAAGTGCCGGTCCCGGGCTTCTTTCGGCACAAACCGCTCTCAGGAGCTCCCTGCGCTCGCCACAATGCTCTGTGTGCGAAGAAGCCGCTTCTTCGCCTGCGGGAGAATCGGCGAGCGGCAGCTTCCCAAAGGCGAAGATGCAAGCTGCAGCACACAGGCACAGTGTGGGCAGCCTTCAGACTTAGAGAAAACAGTACTTTACCACTCTCCTGCCTTTTCCATGGTTATTCTATTGGAAAAGAACGAGTTTTGGACAACCACCTTTCATTCTTGCCAAACTCTTTGCAGACCCCCGTGCAAGCTTTAGAACCAGATTTTGGATGTTTTCTTTCCTGGCAGAGTTTCTCCTTGCAAGATATGGTGGAAAAGCTTTTTGCTGAGTGTAGAGCGGCAAGACACGCAGAAGACGCAGATACGCAGCTCTCCGAAGCTAAGTGCCGGTCCCGGGCTTCTTTCGGCACAAACCGCTCTCAGGAGCTCCCTGCGCTCGCCACAATGCTCTGTGTGCGAAGAAGCCGCTTCTTCGCCTGCGGGAGAATCGGCGAGCGGCAGCTTCCCACAGGCGAAGATGCAAGCTGCGGCACACAGGCACAGTGTGGGCAGCCTTCAGACTTAGAGAAAACAGTACTTTACCACTCTCCTGCCTTTTCCATGGTTATTCTATTGGAAAAGAACGAGTTTTGGACAACTACCTTTCATTCTTGCCAAACTCTTTGCAGACCCCCGTGCAAGCTTTAGAACAAGATTTTGGATGTTTTCTTTCCTGGCAGAGTTTCTCCTTGCAAGATATGGTGGAAAAGCTTTTTGCTGAGTGTAGAGCGGCAAGACACGCAGAAGACGCAGATACGCAGCTCTCCGAAGCTAAGTGCCGGTCCCGGGCTTCTTTCGGCACAAACCGCTCTCAGGAGCTCCCTGCGCTCGCCACAATGCTCTGTGTGCGAAGAAGCCGCTTCTTCGCCTGCGGGAGAATCGGCGAGCGGCAGCTTCCCAAAGGCGAAGATGCAAGCTGCGGCACACAGGCACAGTGTGGGCAGCCTTCAGACTTAGAGAAAACAGTACTTTACCACTCTCCTGCCTTTTCCATGGTTATTCTATTGGAAAAGAACGAGTTTTGGACAACTACCTTTCATTCTTGCCAAACTCTTTGCAGACCCCCGTGCAAGCTTTAGAACAAGATTTTGGATGTTTTCTTTCCTGGCAGAGTTTCTCCTTGCAAGATATGGTGGAAAAGCTTTTGGCTGAGTGTAGAGCGGCAAGACACGCAGAAGACGCAGATACGCAGCTCTCCGAAGCTAAGTGCCGGTCCCGGGCTTCTTTCGGCACAAACCGCTCTCAGGAGCTCCCTGCGCTCGCCACAATGCTCTGTGTGCGAAGAAGCCGCTTCTTCGCCTCCGGGAGAATCGGCGAGCGGCAGCTTCCCAAAGGCGAAGATGCAAGCTGCAGCACACAGGCACAGTGTGGGCAGCATTCAGACTTCGAGAAAACAGTACTTTACCACTCTCCTGCCTTTTCCATGGTTATTCTATTGGAAAAGAACGAGTTTTGGACAACTACCTTTCATTCTTGCCAAACTCTTTGCAGACCCCCGTGCAAGCTTTAGAACCAGATTTTGGATGTTTTCTTTCCTGGCAGAGTTTCTCCTTGCAAGATATGGTGGAAAAGCTTTTGGCTGAGTGTAGAGCGGCAAGACACGCAGAAGACGCAGATACGCAGCTCTCCGAAGCTAAGTGCCGGTCCCGGGCTTCTTTCGGCACAAACCGCTCTCAGGAGCTCCCTGCGCTCGCCACAATGCTCTGTGTGCGAAGAAGCCGCTTCTTCGCCTCCGGGAGAATCGGCGAGCGGCAGCTTCCCAAAGGCGAAGATGCAAGCTGCGGCACACAGGCACAGTGTGGGCAGCCTTCAGACTTAGAGAAAACAGTACTTTACCACTCTCCTGCCTTTTCCATGGTTATTCTATTGGAAAAGAACGAGTTTTGGACAACTACCTTTCATTCTTGCCAAACTCTTTGCAGACCTCCGTGCAAGCTTTAGAACAAGATTTTGGATGTTTTCTTTCCTGGCAGAGTTTCTCCTTGCAAGATATGGTGGAAAAGCTTTTTGCTGAGTGTAGAGCGGCAAGACACGCAGAAGACGCAGATACGCAGCTCTCCGAAGCTAAGTGCCGGTCCCGGGCTTCTTTCGGCACAAACCGCTCTCAGGAGCTCCCTGCGCTCGCCACAATGCTCTGTGTGCGAAGAAGCCGCTTCTTCGCCTCCGGGAGAATCGGCGAGCGGCAGCTTCCCAAAGGCGAAGATGCAAGCGGCAGCACACAGGCACAGTGTGGGCAGCCTTCAGACTTAGAGAAAACAGTACTTTACCACTCTCCTGCCTTTTCCATGGTTATTCTATTGGAAAAGAACGAGTTTTGGACAACTACCTTTCATTCTTGCCAAACTCTTTGCAGACCCCCGTGCAAGCTTTAGAACAAGATTTTGGATGTTTTCGTTCCTGGCAGAGTTTCTCCTTGCAAGATATGGTGGAAAAGCTTTTTGCTGAGTGTAGAGCGGCAAGACACGCAGAAGACGCAGATACGCAGCTCTCCGAAGCTAAGTGCCGGTCCCGGGCTTCTTTCGGCACAAACCGCTCTCAGGAGCTCCCTGCGCTCGCCACAATGCTCTGTGTGCGAAGAAGCCGCTTCTTCGCCTCCGGGAGAATCGGCGAGCGGCAGCTTCCCAAAGGCGAAGATGCAAGCTGCGGCACACAGGCACAGTGTGGGCAGCCTTCAGACTTAGAGAAAACAGTACTTTACCACTCTCCTGCCTTTTCCATGGTTATTCTATTGGAAAAGAACGAGTTTTGGACAACTACCTTTCATTCTTGCCAAACTCTTTGCAGACCCCCGTGCAAGCTTTAGAACAAGATTTTGGATGTTTTCTTTCCTGGCAGAGTTTCTCCTTGCAAGATATGGTGGAAAAGCTTTTTGCTGAGTGTAGAGCGGCAAGACACGCAGAAGACGCAGATACGCAGCTCTCCGAAGCTAAGTGCCGGTCCCGGGCTTCTTTCGGCACAAACCGCTCTCAGGAGCTCCCTGCGCTCGCCACAATGCTCTGTGTGCGAAGAAGCCGCTTCTTCGCCTCCGGGAGAATCGGCGAGCGGCAGCTTCCCAAAGTCGAAGATGCAAGCTGCAGCACACAGGCACAGTGTGGGCAGCCTTCAGACTTAGAGAAAACAGTACTTTACCACTCTCCTGCCTTTTCCATGGTTATTCTATTGGAAAAGAACGAGTTTTGGACAACTACCTTTCATTCTTGCCAAACTCTTTGCAGACCCCCGTGCAAGCTTTAGAACAAGATTTTGGATGTTTTCTTTCCTGGCAGAGTTTCTCCTTGCAAGATATGCTGGAAAAGCTTTTTGCTGAGTGTAGAGCGGCAAGACACGCAGAAGACGCAGATACGCAGCTCTCCGAAGCTAAGTGCCGGTCCCGGGCTTCTTTCGGCACAAACCGCTCTCAGGAGCTCCCTGCGCTCGCCACAATGCTCTGTGTGCGAAGAAGCCGCTTCTTCGCCTCCGGGAGAATCGGCGAGCGGCAGCTTGCCAAAGGCGAAGATGCAAGCTGCAGCACACAGGCACAGTGTGGGCAGCCTTCAGACTTCGAGAAAACAGTACTTTACCACTCTCCTGCCTTTTCCATGGTTATTCTATTGGAAAAGAACGAGTTTTGGACAACTACCTTTCATTCTTGCCAAACTCTTTGCAGACCCCCGTGCAAGCTTTAGAACAAGATTTTGGATGTTTTCTTTTCTGGCAGAGTTTCTCCTTGCAAGATATGGTGGAAAAGCTTTTGGCTGAGTGTAGAGCGGCAAGACACGCAGAAGACGCAGATACGCAGCTCTCCGAAGCTAAGTGCCGGTCCCGGGCTTCTTTCGGCACAAACCGCTCTCAGGAGCTCCCTGCGCTCGCCACAATGCTCTGTGTGCGAAGAAGCCGCTTCTTCGCCTCCGGGAGAATCGGCGAGCGGCAGCTTCCCAAAGGCGAAGATGCAAGCTGCGGCACACAGGCACAGTGTGGGCAGCCTTCAGACTTAGAGAAAACAGTACTTTACCACTCTCCTGCCTTTTCCATGGTTATTCTATTGGAAAAGAACGAGTTTTGGACAACTACCTTTCATTCTTGCCAAACTCTTTGCAGACCCCCGTGCAAGCTTTAGAACAAGATTTTGGATGTTTTCTTTCCTGGCAGAGTTTCTCCTTGCAAGATATGGTGGAAAAGCTTTTTGCTGAGTGTAGAGCGGCAAGACACGCAGAAGACGCAGATACGCAGCTCTCCGAAGCTAAGTGCCGGTCCCGGGCTTCTTTCGGCACAAACCGCTCTCAGGAGCTCCCTGCGCTCGCCACAATGCTCTGTGTGCGAAGAAGCCGCTTCTTCGCCTCCGGGAGAATCGGCGAGCGGCAGCTTGCCAAAGGCGAAGATGCAAGCTGCAGCACACAGGCACAGTGTGGGCAGCCTTCAGACTTAGAGAAAACAGTACTTTACCACTCTCCTGCCTTTTCCATGGTTATTCTATTGGAAAAGAACGAGTTTTGGACAACTACCTTTCATTCTTGCCAAACTCTTTGCAGACTCCCGTGCAAGCTTTAGAACCAGATTTTGGATGTTTTCTTTCCTGGCAGAGTTTCTCCTTGCAAGATATGGTGGAAAAGCTTTTTGCTGAGTGTAGAGCGGCAAGACACGCAGAAGACGCAGATACGCAGCTCTCCGAAGCTAAGTGCCGGTCCCGGGCTTCTTTCGGCACAAACCGCTCTCAGGAGCTCCCTGCGCTCGCCACAATGCTCTGTGTGCGAAGAAGCCGCTTCTTCGCCTCCGGGAGAATCGGCGAGCGGCAGCTTCCCAAAGGCGAAGATGCAAGCTGCAGCACACAGGCACAGTGTGGGCAGCCTTCAGACTTAGAGAAAACAGTACTTTACCACTCTCCTGCCTTTTCCATGGTTATTCTATTGGAAAAGAACGAGTTTTGGACAACTACCTTTCATTCTTGCCAAACTCTTTGCAGACCCCCGTGCAAGCTTTAGAACAAGATTTTGGATGTTTTCTTTCCTGGCAGAGTTTCTCCTTGCAAGATATGCTGGAAAAGCTTTTTGCTGAGTGTAGAGCGGCAAGACACGCAGAAGACGCAGATACGCAGCTCTCCGAAGCTAAGTGCCGGTCCCGGGCTTCTTTCGGCACAAACCGCTCTCAGGAGCTCCCTGCGCTCGCCACAATGCTCTGTGTGCGAAGAAGCCGCTTCTTCGCCTCCGGGAGAATCGGCGAGCGGCAGCTTCCCAAAGGCGAAGATGCAAGCTGCAGCACACAGGCACAGTGTGGGCAGCATTCAGACTTCGAGAAAACAGTACTTTACCACTCTCCTGCCTTTTCCATGGTTATTCTATTGGAAAAGAACGAGTTTTGGACAACTACCTTTCATTCTTGCCAAACTCTTTGCAGACCCCCGTGCAAGCTTTAGAACCAGATTTTGGATATTTTCTTTCCTGGCAGAGTTTCTCCTTGCAAGATATGGTGGAAAAGCTTTTGCCTGAGTGTAGAGCGGCAAGACACGCAGAAGACGCAGATACGCAGCTCTCCGAAGCTAAGTGCCGGTCCCGGGCTTCTTTCGGCACAAACCGCTCTCAGGAGCTCCCTGCGCTCGCCACAATGCTCTGTGTGCGAAGAAGCTGCTTCTTCGCCTCCGGGAGAATCGGCGAGCGGCAGCTTCCCAAAGGCGAAGATGCAAGCTGCGGCACACAGGCACAGTGTGGGCAGCCTTCAGACTTAGAGAAAACAGTACTTTACCACTCTCCTGCCTTTTCCATGGTTATTCTATTGGAAAAGAACGAGTTTTGGACAACTACCTTTCATTCTTGCCAAACTCTTTGCAGACCCCCGTGCAAGCTTTAGAACCAGATTTTGGATGTTTTCTTTCCTGGCAGAGTTTCTCCTTGCAAGATATGGTGGAAAAGCTTTTTGCTGAGTGTAGAGCGGCAAGACACGCAGAAGACGCAGATACGCAGCTCTCCGAAGCTAAGTGCCGGTCCCGGGCTTCTTTCGGCACAAACCGCTCTCAGGAGCTCCCTGCGCTCGCCACAATGCTCTGTGTGCGAAGAAGCCGCTTCTTCGCCTCCGGGAGAATCGGCGAGCGGCAGCTTCCCAAAGGCGAAGATGCAAGCTGCGGCACACAGGCACAGTGTGGGCAGCCTTCAGACTTAGAGAAAACAGTACTTTACCACTCTCCTGCCTTTTCCATGGTTATTCTATTGGAAAAGAACGAGTTTTGGACAACTACCTTTCATTCTTGCCAAACTCTTTGCAGACCCCCGTGCAAGCTTTAGAACAAGATTTTGGATGTTTTCGTTCCTGGCAGAGTTTCTCCTTGCAAGATATGGTGGAAAAGCTTTTTGCTGAGTGTAGAGCGGCAAGACACGCAGAAGACGCAGATACGCAGCTCTCCGAAGCTAAGTGCCGGTCCCGGGCTTCTTTCGGCACAAACCGCTCTCAGGAGCTCCCTGCGCTCGCCACAATGCTCTGTGTGCGAAGAAGCCGCTTCTTCGCCTCCGGGAGAATCGGCGAGCGGCAGCTTCCCAAAGGCGAAGATGCAAGCTGCGGCACACAGGCACAGTGTGGGCAGCCTTCAGACTTAGAGAAAACAGTACTTTACCACTCTCCTGCCTTTTCCATGGTTATTCTATTGGAAAAGAACGAGTTTTGGACAACTACCTTTCATTCTTGCCAAATGCTTTGCAGACCCCCGTGCAAGCTTTAGAACAAGATTTTGGATGTTTTCTTTCCTGGCAGAGTTTCTCCTTGCAAGATATGGTGGAAAAGCTTTTTGCTGAGTGTAGAGCGGCAAGACACGCAGAAGACGCAGATACGCAGCTCTCCGAAGCTAAGTGCCGGTCCCGGGCTTCTTTCGGCACAAACCGCTCTCAGGAGCTCCCTGCGCTCGCCACAATGCTCTGTGTGCGAAGAAGCCGCTTCTTCGCCTCCGGGAGAATCGGCGAGCGGCAGCTTCCCAAAGGCGAAGATGCAAGCTGCGGCACGCAGGCACAGTGTGGGCAGCCTTCAGACTTAGAGAAAACAGTACTTTACCACTCTCCTGCCTTTTCCATGGTTATTCTATTGGAAAAGAACGAGTTTTGGACAACTACCTTTCATTCTTGCCAAACTCTTTGCAGACCCCCGTGCAAGCTTTAGAACAAGATTTTGGATGTTTTCTTTCCTGGCAGAGTTTCTCCTTGCAAGATATGGTGGAAAAGCTTTTTGCTGAGTGTAGAGCGGCAAGACACGCAGAAGACGCAGATACGCAGCTCTCCGAAGCTAAGTGCCGGTCCCGGGCTTCTTTCGGCACAAACCGCTCTCAGGAGCTCCCTCCGCTCGCCACAATGCTCTGTGTGCGAAGAAGCCGCTTCTTCGCCTCCGGGAGAATCGGCGAGCGGCAGCTTCCCAAAGGCGAAGATGCAAGCTGCAGCACACAGGCACAGTGTGGGCAGCCTTCAGACTTAGAGAAAACAGTACTTTACCACTCTCCTGCCTTTTCCATGGTTATTCTATTGGAAAAGAACGAGTTTTGGACAACCACCTTTCATTCTTGCCAAACTCTTTGCAGACCCCCGTGCAAGCTTTAGAACCAGATTTTGGATGTTTTCTTTCCTGGCAGAGTTTCTCCTTGCAAGATATGGTGGAAAAGCTTTTTGCTGAGTGTAGAGCGGCAAGACACGCAGAAGACGCAGATACGCAGCTCTCCGAAGCTAAGTGCCGGTCCCGGGCTTCTTTCGGCACAAACCGCTCTCAGGAGCTCCCTGCGCTCGCCACAATGCTCTGTGTGCGAAGAAGCCGCTTCTTCGCCTGCGGGAGAATCGGCGAGCGGCAGCTTCCCACAGGCGAAGATGCAAGCTGCGGCACACAGGCACAGTGTGGGCAGCCTTCAGACTTAGAGAAAACAGTACTTTACCACTCTCCTGCCTTTTCCATGGTTATTCTATTGGAAAAGAACGAGTTTTGGACAACTACCTTTCATTCTTGCCAAACTCTTTGCAGACCCCCGTGCAAGCTTTAGAACAAGATTTTGGATGTTTTCTTTCCTGGCAGAGTTTCTCCTTGCAAGATATGGTGGAAAAGCTTTTTGCTGAGTGTAGAGCGGCAAGACACGCAGAAGACGCAGATACGCAGCTCTCCGAAGCTAAGTGCCGGTCCCGGGCTTCTTTCGGCACAAACCGCTCTCAGGAGCTCCCTGCGCTCGCCACAATGCTCTGTGTGCGAAGAAGCCGCTTCTTCGCCTCCGGGAGAATCGGCGAGCGGCAGCTTCCCAAAGGCGAAGATGCAAGCTGCGGCACACAGGCACAGTGTGGGCAGCCTTCAGACTTAGAGAAAACAGTACTTTACCACTCTCCTGCCTTTTCCATGGTTATTCTATTGGAAAAGAACGAGTTTTGGACAACTACCTTTCATTCTTGCCAAACTCTTTGCAGACCCCCGTGCAAGCTTTAGAACAAGATTTTGGATGTTTTCTTTCCTGGCAGAGTTTCTCCTTGCAAGATATGGTGGAAAAGCTTTTGGCTGAGTGTAGAGCGGCAAGACACGCAGAAGACGCAGATACGCAGCTCTCCGAAGCTAAGTGCCGGTCCCGGGCTTCTTTCGGCACAAACCGCTCTCAGGAGCTCCCTGCGCTCGCCACAATGCTCTGTGTGCGAAGAAGCCGCTTCTTCGCCTGCGGGAGAATCGGCGAGCGGCAGCTTCCCAAAGGCGAAGATGCAAGCTGCAGCACACAGGCACAGTGTGGGCAGCCTTCAGACTTAGAGAAAACAGTACTTTACCACTCTCCTGCCTTTTCCATGGTTATTCTATTGGAAAAGAACGAGTTTTGGACAACTACCTTTCATTCTTGCCAAACTCTTTGCAGACCCCCGTGCAAGCTTTAGAACCAGATTTTGGATGTTTTCTTTCCTGGCAGAGTTTCTCCTTGCAAGATATGGTGGAAAAGCTTTTGGCTGAGTGTAGAGCGGCAAGACACGCAGAAGACGCAGATACGCAGCTCTCCGAAGCTAAGTGCCGGTCCCGGGCTTCTTTCGGCACAAACCGCTCTCAGGAGCTCCCTGCGCTCGCCACAATGCTCTGTGTGCGAAGAAGCCGCTTCTTCGCCTCCGGGAGAATCGGCGAGCGGCAGCTTCCCAAAGGCGAAGATGCAAGCTGCGGCACACAGGCACAGTGTGGGCAGCCTTCAGACTTAGAGAAAACAGTACTTTACCACTCTCCTGCCTTTTCCATGGTTATTCTATTGGAAAAGAACGAGTTTTGGACAACTACCTTTCATTCTTGCCAAACTCTTTGCAGACCCCCGTGCAAGCTTTAGAACAAGATTTTGGATGTTTTCTTTCCTGGCAGAGTTTCTCCTTGCAAGATATGGTGGAAAAGCTTTTTGCTGAGTGTAGAGCGGCAAGACACGCAGAAGAGGCAGATACGCAGCTCTCCGAAGCTAAGTGCCGGTCCCGGGCTTCTTTCGGCACAAACCGCTCTCAGGAGCTCCCTCCGCTCGCCACAATGCTCTGTGTGCGAAGAAGCCGCTTCTTCGCCTCCGGGAGAATCGGCGAGCGGCAGCTTCCCAAAGGCGAAGATGCAAGCTGCAGCACACAGGCACAGTGTGGGCAGCCTTCAGACTTAGAGAAAACAGTACTTTACCACTCTCCTGCCTTTTCCATGGTTATTCTATTGGAAAAGAACGAGTTTTGGACAACTACCTTTCATTCTTGCCAAACTCTTTGCAGACCCCCGTGCAAGCTTTAGAACCAGATTTTGGATGTTTTCTTTCCTGGCAGAGTTTCTCCTTGCAAGATATGGTGGAAAAGCTTTTTGCTGAGTGTAGAGCGGCAAGACACGCAGAAGACGCAGATACGCAGCTCTCCGAAGCTAAGTGCCGGTCCCGGGCTTCTTTCGGCACAAACCGCTCTCAGGAGCTCCCTGCGCTCGCCACAATGCTCTGTGTGCGAAGAAGCCGCTTCTTCGCCTCCGGGAGAATCGGCGAGCGGCAGCTTCCCAAAGGCGAAGATGCAAGCTGCGGCACACAGGCACAGTGTGGGCAGCCTTCAGACTTAGAGAAAACAGTACTTTACCACTCTCCTGCCTTTTCCATGGTTATTCTATTGGAAAAGAACGAGTTTTGGACAACTACCTTTCATTCTTGCCAAACTCTTTGCAGACCCCCGTGCAAGCTTTAGAACAAGATTTTGGATGTTTTCTTTCCTGGCAGAGTTTCTCCTTGCAAGATATGGTGGAAAAGCTTTTTGCTGAGTGTAGAGCGGCAAGACACGCAGAAGACGCAGATACGCAGCTCTCCGAAGCTAAGTGCCGGTCCCGGGCTTCTTTCGGCACAAACCGCTCTCAGGAGCTCCCTGCGCTCGCCACAATGCTCTGTGTGCGAAGAAGCCGCTTCTTCGCCTCCGGGAGAATCGGCGAGCGGCAGCTTCCCAAAGGCGAAGATGCAAGCTGCGGCACACAGGCACAGTGTGGGCAGCCTTCAGACTTAGAGAAAACAGTACTTTACCACTCTCCTGCCTTTTCCATGGTTATTCTATTGGAAAAGAACGAGTTTTGGACAACTACCTTTCATTCTTGCCAAACTCTTTGCAGACCCCCGTGCAAGCTTTAGAACAAGATTTTGGATGTTTTCTTTCCTGGCAGAGTTTCTCCTTGCAAGATATGGTGGAAAAGCTTTTTGCTGAGTGTAGAGCGGCAAGACACGCAGAAGACGCAGATACGCAGCTCTCCGAAGCTAAGTGCCGGTCCCGGGCTTCTTTCGGCACAAACCGCTCTCAGGAGCTCCCTGCGCTCGCCACAATGCTCTGTGTGCGAAGAAGCCGCTTCTTCGCCTCCGGGAGAATCGGCGAGCGGCAGCTTCCCAAAGGCGAAGATGCAAGCTGCGGCACGCAGGCACAGTGTGGGCAGCCTTCAGACTTAGAGAAAACAGTACTTTACCACTCTCCTGCCTTTTCCATGGTTATTCTATTGGAAAAGAACGAGTTTTGGACAACTACCTTTCATTCTTGCCAAACTCTTTGCAGACCCCCGTGCAAGCTTTAGAACAAGATTTTGGATGTTTTCTTTCCTGGCAGAGTTTCTCCTTGCAAGATATGGTGGAAAAGCTTTTTGCTGAGTGTAGAGCGGCAAGACACGCAGAAGACGCAGATACGCAGCTCTCCGAAGCTAAGTGCCGGTCCCGGGCTTCTTTCGGCACAAACCGCTCTCAGGAGCTCCCTCCGCTCGCCACAATGCTCTGTGTGCGAAGAAGCCGCTTCTTCGCCTCCGGGAGAATCGGCGAGCGGCAGCTTCCCAAAGGCGAAGATGCAAGCTGCAGCACACAGGCACAGTGTGGGCAGCCTTCAGACTTAGAGAAAACAGTACTTTACCACTCTCCTGCCTTTTCCATGGTTATTCTATTGGAAAAGAACGAGTTTTGGACAACTACCTTTCATTCTTGCCAAACTCTTTGCAGACCCCCGTGCAAGCTTTAGAACCAGATTTTGGATGTTTTCTTTCCTGGCAGAGTTTCTCCTTGCAAGATATGGTGGAAAAGCTTTTTGCTGAGTGTAGAGCAGCAAGACACGCAGAAGACGCAGATACGCAGCTCTCCGAAGCTAAGTGCCGGTCCCGGGCTTCTTTCGGCACAAACCGCTCTCAGGAGCTCCCTGCGCTCGCCACAATGCTCTGTGTGCGAAGAAGCCGCTTCTTCGCCTGCGGGAGAATCGGCGAGCGGCAGCTTCCCACAGGCGAAGATGCAAGCTGCGGCACACAGGCACAGTGTGGGCAGCCTTCAGACTTAGAGAAAACAGTACTTTACCACTCTCCTGCCTTTTCCATGGTTATTCTATTGGAAAAGAACGAGTTTTGGACAACTACCTTTCATTCTTGCCAAACTCTTTGCAGACCCCCGTGCAAGCTTTAGAACAAGATTTTGGATGTTTTCTTTCCTGGCAGAGTTTCTCCTTGCAAGATATGGTGGAAAAGCTTTTTGCTGAGTGTAGAGCGGCAAGACACGCAGAAGACGCAGATACGCAGCTCTCCGAAGCTAAGTGCCGGTCCCGGGCTTCTTTCGGCACAAACCGCTCTCAGGAGCTCCCTGCGCTCGCCACAATGCTCTGTGTGCGAAGAAGCCGCTTCTTCGCCTCCGGGAGAATCGGCGAGCGGCAGCTTCCCAAAGGCGAAGATGCAAGCTGCGGCACACAGGCACAGTGTGGGCAGCCTTCAGACTTAGAGAAAAACAGTACTTTACCACTCTCCTGCCTTTTCCATGGTTATTCTATTGGAAAAGAACGAGTTTTGGACAACTACCTTTCATTCTTGCCAAACTCTTTGCAGACCCCCGTGCAAGCTTTAGAACAAGATTTTGGATGTTTTCTTTCCTGGCAGAGTTTCTCCTTGCAAGATATTGCTGGAAAAGCTTTTTGCTGAGTGTAGAGCGCAAGACACGCAGAAGACGCAGATACGCAGCTCTCCGAAGCTAAGTGCCGGTCCCGGGCTTCTTTCGGCACAAACCGCTCTCAGGAGCTCCCTGCGCTCGCCACAATGCTCTGTGTGCGAAGAAGCCGCTTCTTCGCCTCCGGGAGAATCGGCGAGCGGCAGCTTCCCAAAGGCGAAGATGCAAGCTGCGGCACACAGGCACAGTGTGGGCAGCCTTCAGACTTAGAGAAAACAGTACTTTACCACTCTCCTGCCTTTTCCATGGTTATTCTATTGGAAAAGAACGAGTTTTGGACAACTACCTTTCATTCTTGCCAAACTCTTTGCAGACCCCCGTGCAAGCTTTAGAACAAGATTTTGGATGTTTTCTTTCCTGGCAGAGTTTCTCCTTGCAAGATATGGTGGAAAAGCTTTTGGCTGAGTGTAGAGCGGCAAGACACGCAGAAGACGCAGATACGCAGCTCTCCGAAGCTAAGTGCCGGTCCCGGGCTTCTTTCGGCACAAACCGCTCTCAGGAGCTCCCTGCGCTCGCCACAATGCTCTGTGTGCGAAGAAGCCGCTTCTTCGCCTCCGGGAGAATCGGCGAGCGGCAGCTTCCCAAAGGCGAAGATGCAAGCTGCAGCACGCAGGCACAGTGTGGGCAGCCTTCAGACTTAGAGAAAACAGTACTTTACCACTCTCCTGCCTTTTCCATGGTTATTCTATTGGAAAAGAACGAGTTTTGGACAACTACTTTCATTCTTGCCAAACTCTTTGCAGACCCCCGTGCAAGCTTTAGAACAAGATTTTTGGATGTTTTCTTTCCTGGCAGAGTTTCTCCTTGCAAGATATGGTGGAAAAGCTTTTGGCTGAGTGTAGAGCGGCAAGACACGCAGAAGACGCAGATACGCAGCTCTCCGAAGCTAAGTGCCGGTCCCGGGCTTCTTTCGGCACAAACCGCTCTCAGCAGCTCCCTGCGCTCGCCACAATGCTCTGTGTGCGAAGAAGCCGCTTCTTCGCCTCCGGGAGAATCGGCGAGCGGCAGCTTCCCAAAGGCGAAGATGCAAGCTGCAGCACACAGGCACAGTGTGGGCAGCCTTCAGACTTAGAGAAAACAGTACTTTACCACTCTCCTGCCTTATCCATGGTTATTCTATTGGAAAAGAACGAGTTTTGGACAACTACCTTTCATTCTTGCCAAACTCTTTGCAGACCCCCGTGCAAGCTTTAGAACAAGATTTTGGATGTTTTCTTTCCTGGCAGAGTTTCTCCTTGCAAGATATGGTGGAAAAGCTTTTTGCTGAGTGTTGAGCGGCAAGACACGCAGAAGACGCAGATACGCAGCTCTCCGAAGCTAAGTGCCGGTCCCGGGCTTCTTTCGGCACAAACCGCTCTCAGGAGCTCCCTGCGCTCGCCACAATGCTCTGTGTGCGAAGAAGCCGCTTCTTCGCCTGCGGAGAATCGGCGAGCGGCAGCTTCCCAAAGGCGAAGATGCAAGCTGCGGCACACAGGCACAGTGTGGGCAGCCTTCAGACTTAGAGAAAACAGTACTTTACCACTCTCCTGCCTTTTCCATGGTTATTCTATTGGAAAAGAACGAGTTTTGGACAACTACCTTTCATTCTTGCCAAACTCTTTGCAGACCCCCGTGCAAGCTTTAGAACAAGATTTTGGATGTTTTCTTTCCTGGCAGAGTTTCTCCTTGCAAGATATGGTGGAAAAGCTTTTGGCTGAGTGTAGAGCGGCAAGACACGCAGAAGACGCAGATACGCAGCTCTCCGAAGCTAAGTGCCGGTCCCGGGCTTCTTTTGGCACAAACCGCTCTCAGGAGCTCCCTGCGCTCGCCACAATGCTCTGTGTGCGAAGAAGCCGCTTCTTCGCCTCCGGGAGAATCGGCGAGCGGCAGCTTCCCAAAGGCGAAGATGCAAGCTGCGGCACACAGGCACAGTGTGGGCAGCCTTCAGACTTAGAGAAAACAGTACTTTACCACTCTCCTGCCTTTTCCATGGTTATTCTATTGGAAAAGAACGAGTTTTGGACAACTACCTTTCATTCTTGCCAAACTCTTTGCAGACCTCCGTGCAAGCTTTAGAACAAGATTTTGGATGTTTTCTTTCCTGGCAGAGTTTCTCTTGCAAGATATGGCGGAAAAGCTTTTTGCTGAGTGTAGAGCGGCAAGACACGCAGAAGACGCAGATACGCAGCTCTCCGAAGCTAAGTGCCGGTCCCGGGCTTCTTTCGGCACAAACCGCTCTCAGGAGCTCCCTGCGCTCGCCACAATGCTCTGTGTGCGAAGAAGCCGCTTCTTCGCCTCCGGGAGAATCGGCGAGCGGCAGCTTCCCAAAGGCGAAGATGCAAGCTGCAGCACACAGGCACAGTGTGGGCAGCCTTCAGACTTAGAGTAAACAGTACTTTACCACTCTCCTGCCTTTTCCATGGTTATTCTATTGGAAAAGAACGAGTTTTGGACAACTACCTTTCATTCTTGCCAAACTCTTTGCAGACCTCCGTGCAAGCTTTAGAACAAGATTTTGGATGTTTTCTTTCCTGGCAGAGTTTCTCCTTGCAAGATATGGTGGAAAAGCTTTTGGCTGAGTGTAGAGCGGCAAGACACGCAGAAGACGCAGATACGCAGCTCTCCGAAGCTAAGTGCCGGTCCCGGGCTTCTTTCGGCACAAACCGCTCTCAGGAGCTCCCTGCGCTCGCCACAATGCTCTGTGTGCGAAGAAGCCGCTTCTTCGCCTCCGGGAGAATCGGCGAGCGGCAGCTTCCCAAAGGCGAAGATGCAAGCTGCAGCACGCAGGCACAGTGTGGGCAGCCTTCAGACTTAGAGAAAACAGTACTTTACCACTCTCCTGCCTTTTCCATGGTTATTCTATTGGAAAAGAACGAGTTTTGGACAACTACCTTTCATTCTTTGCCAAACTCTTTGCAGACCCCCGTGCAAGCTTTAGAACAAGATTTTGGATGTTTTCTTTCCTGGCAGTGTTTCTCCTTGCAAGACATGGTGGAAAAGCTTTTTGCTGAGTGTAGAGCGGCAAGACACGCAGAAGACGCAGATACGCAGCTCTCCGAAGCTAAGTGCCGGTCCCGGGCTTCTTTCGGCACAAACCGCTCTCAGGAGCTCCCTGCGCTCGCCACAATGCTCTGTGTGCGAAGAAGCCGCTTCTTCCGCCTGCGGGAGAATCGGCGAGCGGCAGCTTCCCAAAGGCGAAGATGCAAGCTGCAGCACACAGGCACAGTGTGGGCAGCCTTCAGACTTAGAGAAAACAGTACTTTACCACTCTCCTGCCTTTTCCATGGTTATTCTATTGGAAAAGAACGAGTTTTGGACAACTACCTTTCATTCTTGCCAAACTCTTTGCAGACCCCCGTGCAAGCTTTAGAACAAGATTTTGGATGTTTTCTTTCCTGGCAGAGTTTCTCCTTGCAAGATATGGTGGAAAAGCTTTTGGCTGAGTGTAGAGCGGCAAGACACGCAGAAGACGCAGATACGCAGCTCTCCGAAGCTAAGTGCCGGTCCCGGGCTTCTTTCGGCACAAACCGCTCTCAGGAGCTCCCTGCGCTCGCCACAATGCTCTGTGTGCGAAGAAGCCGCTTCTTCGCCTGCGGGAGAATCGGCGAGCGGCAGCTTCCCAAAGGCGAAGATGCAAGCTGCAGCACACAGGCACAGTGTGGGCAGCCTTCAGACTTAGAGAAAACAGTACTTTACCACTCTCCTGCCTTTTCCATGGTTATTCTATTGGAAAAGAACGAGTTTTGGACAACTACCTTTCATTCTTGCCAAACTCTTTGCAGACCCCCGTGCAAGCTTTAGAACAAGATTTTGAATGTTTTCTTTCTGGCAGAGTTTCTCCTTGCAAGATATGGTGGAAAAGCTTTTTGCTGAGTGTAGAGCGGCAAGACACGCAGAAGACGCAGATACGCAGCTCTCCGAAGCTAAGTGCCGGTCCCGGGCTTCTTTCGGCACAAACCGCTCTCAGGAGCTCCCTGCGCTCGCCACAATGCTCTGTGTGCGAAGAAGCCGCTTCTTCGCCTCCGGGAGAATCGGCGAGCGGCAGCTTCCCAAAGGCGAAGATGCAAGCTGCAGCACGCAGGCACAGTGTGGGCAGCCTTCAGACTTAGAGAAACAGTACTTTACCACTCTCCTGCCTTTTCCATGGTTATTCTATTGGAAAAGAACGAGTTTTGGACAACTACCTTTCATTCTTGCCAAACTCTTTGCAGACCCCCGTGCAAGCTTTAGAACAAGATTTTGGATGTTTTCTTTCCTGGCAGAGTTCTCCTTGCAAGATATGCTGGAAAAGCTTTTTGCTGAGTGTAGAGCGGCAAGACACGCAGAAGACGCAGATACGCAGCTCTCCGAAGCTAAGTGCCGGTCCCGGGCTTCTTTCGGCACAAACCGCTCTCAGCAGCTCCCTGCGCTCGCCACAATGCTCTGTGTGCGAAGAAGCCGCTTCTTCGCCTCCGGGAGAATCGGCGAGCGGCAGCTTCCCAAAGGCGAAGATGCAAGCTGCGGCACACAGGCACAGTGTGGGCAGCCTTCAGACTTAGAGAAAACAGTACTTTACCACTCTCCTGCCTTTTCCATGGTTATTCTATTGGAAAAGAACGAGTTTGGACAACTACCTTTCATTCTTGCCAAACTCTTTGCAGACCTCCGTGCAAGCTTTAGAACAAGATTTTGTATGTTTTCTTTCCTGGCAGAGTTTCTCCTTGCAAGATATGGTGGAAAAGCTTTTTGCTGAGTGTAGAGCGGCAAGACACGCAGAAGACGCAGATACGCAGCTCTCCGAAGCTAAGTGCCGGTCCCGGGCTTCTTTCGGCACAAACCGCTCTCAGGAGCTCCCTGCGCTCGCCACAATGCTCTGTGTGCGAAGAAGCCGCTTCTTCGCCTCCGGGAGAATCGGCGAGCGGCAGCTTCCCAAAGGCGAAGATGCAAGCTGCGGCACGCAGGCACAGTGTGGGCAGCCTTCAGACTTAGAGAAAACAGTACTTTACCACTCTCCTGCCTTTTCCATGGTTATTCTATTGGAAAAGAACGAGTTTTGGACAACTACCTTTCATTCTTGCCAAACTCTTTGCAGACCCCCGTGCAAGCTTTAGAACAAGATTTTGGATGTTTTCTTTCCTGGCAGAGTTTCTCCTTGCAAGATATGGTGGAAAAGCTTTTTGCTGAGTGTAGAGCGGCAAGACACGCAGAAGACGCAGATACGCAGCTCTCCGAAGCTAAGTGCCGGTCCCGGGCTTCTTTCGGCACAAACCGCTCTCAGCAGCTCCCTGCGCTCGCCACAATGCTCTGTGTGCGAAGAAGCCGCTTCTTCGCCTCCGGGAGAATCGGCGAGCGGCAGCTTCCCAAAGGCGAAGATGCAAGCTGCAGCACACAGGCACAGTGTGGGCAGCATTCAGACTTAGAGAAAACAGTACTTTACCACTCTCCTGCCTTATCCATGGTTATTCTATTGGAAAAGAACGAGTTTTGGACAACTACCTTTCATTCTTGCCAAACTCTTTGCAGACCCCCGTGCAAGCTTTAGAACAAGATTTTGGATGTTTTCTTTCCTGGCAGAGTTTCTCCTTGCAAGATATGGTGGAAAAGCTTTTTGCTGAGTGTTGAGCGGCAAGACACGCAGAAGACGCAGATACGCAGCTCTCCGAAGCTAAGTGCCGGTCCCGGGCTTCTTTCGGCACAAACCGCTCTCAGGAGCTCCCTGCGGCTCGCCACAATGCTCTGTGTGCGAAGAAGCCGCTTCTTCGCCTGCGGGAGAATCGGCGAGCGGCAGCTTCCCAAAGGCGAAGATGCAAGCTGCGGCACACAGGCACAGTGTGGGCAGCCTTCAGACTTAGAGAAAACAGTACTTTACCACTCTCCTGCCTTTTCCATGGTTATTCTATTGGAAAAGAACGAGTTTTGGACAACTACCTTTCATTCTTGCCAAACTCTTTGCAGACCCCCTGTGCAAGCTTTAGAACCAGATTTTGGATGTTTTCTTTCCTGGCAGAGTTTCTCCTTGCAAGATATGGTGGAAAAGCTTTTTGCTGAGTGTAGAGCGGCAAGACACGCAGAAGACGCAGATACGCAGCTCTCCGAAGCTAAGTGCCGGTCCCGGGCTTCTTTCGGCACAAACCGCTCTCAGGAGCTCCCTGCGCTCGCCACAATGCTCTGTGTGCGAAGAAGCCGCTTCTTCGCCTGCGGGAGAATCGGCGAGCGGCAGCTTCCCAAAGGCGAAGATGCAAGCTGCGGCACGCAGGCACAGTGTGGGCAGCCTTCAGACTTAGAGAAAACAGTACTTTACCACTCTCCTGCCTTTTCCATGGTTATTCTATTGGAAAGAACGAGTTTTGGACAACTACCTTTCATTCTTGCCAAACTCTTTGCAGACCCCCGTGCAAGCTTTAGAACAAGATTTTGGATGTTTTCTTTCCTGGCAGAGTTTCTCCTTGCAAGATATGCTGGAAAAGCTTTTTGCTGAGTGTAGAGCGGCAAGACACGCAGAAGACGCAGATACGCAGCTCTCCGAAGCTAAGTGCCGGTCCCGGGCTTCTTTCCGGCACAACCGCTCTCAGGAGCTCCCTGCGCTCGCCACAATGCTCTGTGTGCGAAGAAGCCGCTTCTTCGCCTCCGGGAGAATCGGCGAGCGGCAGCTTCCCAAAGGCGAAGATGCAAGCTGCGGCACACAGGCACAGTGTGGGCAGCCTTCAGACTTAGAGAAAACAGTACTTTACCACTCTCCTGCCTTTTCCATGGTTATTCTATTGGAAAAGAACGAGTTTTGGGACAACTACCTTTCATTCTTGCCAAACTCTTTGCAGACCCCCGTGCAAGCTTTAGAACAAGATTTTGGATGTTTTCTTTCCTGGCAGAGTTTCTCCTTGCAAGATATGGTGGAAAAGCTTTTGGCTGAGTGTAGAGCGCAAGACACGCAGAAGACGCAGATACGCAGCTCTCCGAAGCTAAGTGCCGGTCCCGGGCTTCTTTCGGCACAAACCGCTCTCAGCAGCTCCCTGCGCTCGCCACAATGCTCTGTGTGCGAAGAAGCCGCTTCTTCGCCTGCGGGAGAATCGGCGAGCGGCAGCTTCCCAAAGGCGAAGATGCAAGCTGCGGCACACAGGCACAGTGTGGGCAGCATTCAGACTTAGAGAAAACAGTACTTTACCACTCTCCTGCCTTATCCATGGTTATTCTATTGGAAAAGAACGAGTTTTGGACAACTACCTTTCATTCTTGCCAAACTCTTTGCAGACCCCCGTGCAAGCTTTAGAACAAGATTTTGGATGTTTTCTTTCCTGGCAGAGTTTCTCCTTGCAAGATATGGTGGAAAAGCTTTTGGCTGAGTGTAGAGCGGCAAGACACGCAGAAGACGCAGATACGCAGCTCTCCGAAGCTAAGTGCCGGTCCCGGGCTTCTTTCGGCACAAACCGCTCTCAGGAGCTCCCTGCGCTCGCCACAATTGCTCTGTGTGCGAAGAAGCCGCTTCTTCGCCTCCGGGAGAATCGGCGAGCGGCAGCTTCCCAAAGGCGAAGATGCAAGCTGCGGCACACAGGCACAGTGTGGGCAGCTTCAGACTTAGAGAAAACAGTACTTTACCACTCTCCTGCCTTTTCCATGGTTATTCTATGGAAAAGAACGAGTTTTGGACAACTACCTTTCATTCTTGCCAAACTCTTTGCAGACCCCCGTGCAAGCTTTAGAACAAGATTTTGGATGTTTTCTTTCCTGGCAGAGTTTCTCCTTGCAAGATAATGGTGGAAAAGCTTTTGGCTGAGTGTAGAGCGGCAAGACACGCAGAAGACGCAGATACGCAGCTCTCCGAAGCTAAGTGCCGGTCCCGGGCTTCTTTCGGCACAAACCGCTCTCAGCAGCTCCCTGCGCTCGCCACAATGCTCTGTGTGCGAAGAAGCCGCTTCTTCGCCTGCGGGAGAATCGGCGAGCGGCAGCTTCCCAAAGGCGAAGATGCAAGCTGCGGCACACAGGCACAGTGTGGGCAGCATTCAGACTTAGAGAAAACAGTACTTTACCACTCTCCTGCCTTATCCATGGTTATTCTATTGGAAAAGAACGAGTTTTGGACAACTACCTTTCATTCTTGCCAAACTCTTTGCAGACCCCCGTGCAAGCTTTAGAACAAGATTTGGATGTTTTCTTTCCTGGCAGAGTTTCTCCTTGCAAGATATGGTGGAAAAGCTTTTGCTGAGTGTAGAGCGGCAAGACACGCAGAAGACGCAGATACGCAGCTCTCCGAAGCTAAGTGCCGGTCCCGGGCTTCTTTCGGCACAAACCGCTCTCAGGAGCTCCCTGCGCTCGCCACAATGCTCTGTGTGCGAAGAAGCTGCTTCTTTCGCCTCCGGGAGAATCGGCGAGCGGCAGCTTCCCAAAGGCGAAGATGCAAGCTGCAGCACACAGGCACAGTGTGGGCAGCCTTCAGACTTAGAGAAAACAGTACTTTACCACTCTCCTGCCTTTTCCATGGTTATTCTATTGGAAAAGAACGAGTTTTGGACAACTACCTTTCATTCTTGCCAAACTCTTTGCAGACCCCCGTGCAAGCTTTAGAACAAGATTTTGGATGTTTTCTTTCCTGGCAGAGTTTCTCCTTGCAAGATATGGTGGAAAAGCTTTTTGCTGAGTGTAGAGCGGCAAGACACGCAGAAGACGCAGATACGCAGCTCTCCGAAGCTAAGTGCCGGTCCCGGGCTTCTTTCGGCACAACCGCTCTCCAGGAGCTCCCTGCGCTCGCCACAATGCTCTGTGTGCGAAGAAGCCGCTTCTTCGCCTGCGGGAGAATCGGCGAGCGGCAGGCTTCCCAAAGGCGAAGATGCAAGCTGCGGCACACAGGCACAGTGTGGGCAGCCTTCAGACTTAGAGAAAACAGTACTTTACCACTCTCCTGCCTTTTCCATGGTTATTCTATTGGAAAAGAACGAGTTTTGGACAACTACCTTTCATTCTTGCAAACTCTTTGCAGACCCCCGTGCAAGCTTTAGAACAAGATTTTGGATGTTTTCTTTCCTGGCAGAGTTTCTCCTTGCAAGATATGCTGGAAAAGCTTTTTGCTGAGTGTAGAGCGGCAAGACACGCAGAAGACGCAGATACGCAGCTCTCCGAAGCTAAGTGCCGGTCCCGGGCTTCTTTCGGCACAAACCGCTCTCAGGAGCTCCCTGCGCTCGCCACAATGCTCTGTGTGCGAAGAAGCCGCTTCTTCGCCTGCGGGAGAATCGGCGAGCGGCAGCTTCCCAAAGGCGAAGATGCAAGCTGCGGCACACAGGCACAGTGTGGGCAGCCTTCAGACTTAGAGAAAACAGTACTTTACCCTCTCCTGCCTTTTCCATGCCATGGTTATTCTATTGGAAAAGAACGAGTTTTGGACAACTACCTTTCATTCTTGCCAAACTCTTTGCAGACCCCCGTGCAAGCTTTAGAACAAGATTTTGGATGTTTTCTTTCCTGGCAGAGTTTCTCCTTGCAAGATATGGTGGAAAAGCTTTTTGCTGAGTGTAGAGCGGCAAGACACGCAGAAGACGCAGATACGCAGCTCTCCGAAGCTAAGTGCCGGTCCCGGGCTTCTTTCGGCACAAACCGCTCTCAGGAGCTCCCTGCGCTCGCCACAATGCTCTGTGTGCGAAGAAGCCGCTTCTTCGCCTGCGGGAGAATCGGCGAGCGGCAGCTTCCCAAAGGCGAAGATGCAAGCTGCAGCACGCAGGCACAGTGTGGGCAGCCTTCAGACTTAGAGAAAACAGTACTTTACCACTCTCCTGCCTTTTCCATGGTTATTCTATTGGAAAAGAACGAGTTTTGGACAACTACCTTTCATTCTTGCCAAACTCTTTGCAGACCCCCGTGCAAGCTTTAGAACAAGATTTTGGATGTTTTCTTTCCTGGCAGAGTTTCTCCTTGCAAGATATGGTGGAAAAGCTTTTGGCTGAGTGTAGAGCGGCAAGACACGCAGAAGACGCAGATACGCAGCTCTCCGAAGCTAAGTGCCGGTCCCGGGCTTCTTTCGGCACAAACCGCTCTCAGGAGCTCCCTGCGCTCGCCACAATGCTCTGTGTGCGAAGAAGCCGCTTCTTCGCCTGCGGGAGAATCGGCGAGCGGCAGCTTCCCACAGGCGAAGATGCAAGCTGCGGCACACAGGCACAGTGTGGGCAGCCTTCAGACTTAGAGAAAACAGTACTTTACCACTCTCCTGCCTTTTCCATGGTTATTCTATTGGAAAAGAACGAGTTTTGGACAACTACCTTTCATTCTTGCCAAACTCTTTGCAGACCCCCGTGCAAGCTTTAGAACCAGATTTTGGATGTTTTCTTTCCTGGCAGAGTTTCTCCTTGCAAGATATGGTGGAAAAGCTTTTTGCTGAGTGTAGAGCGGCAAGACACGCAGAAGACGCAGATACGCAGCTCTCCGAAGCTAAGTGCCGGTCCCGGGCTTCTTTCGGCACAAACCGCTCTCAGGAGCTCCCTGCGCTCGCCACAATGCTCTGTGTGCGAAGAAGCCGCTTCTTCGCCTCCGGGAGAATCGGCGAGCGGCAGCTTCCCAAAGGCGAAGATGCAAGCTGCGGCACACAGGCACAGTGTGGGCAGCCTTCAGACTTAGAGAAAACAGTACTTTACCACTCTCCTGCCTTTTCCATGGTTATTCTATTGGAAAAGAACGAGTTTTGGACAACTACCTTTCATTCTTGCCAAACTCTTTGCAGACCCCCGTGCAAGCTTTAGAACAAGATTTTGGATGTTTTCTTTCCTGGCAGAGTTTCTCCTTGCAAGATATGGTGGAAAAGCTTTTTGCTGAGTGTAGAGCGGCAAGACACGCAGAAGACGCAGATACGCAGCTCTCCGAAGCTAAGTGCCGGTCCCGGGCTTCTTTCGGCACAAACCGCTCTCAGGAGCTCCCTGCGCTCGCCACAATGCTCTGTGTGCGAAGAAGCCGCTTCTTCGCCTGCGGGAGAATCGGCGAGCGGCAGCTTCCCAAAGGCGAAGATGCAAGCTGCGGCACACAGGCACAGTGTGGGCAGCCTTCAGACTTAGAGAAAACAGTACTTTACCACTCTCCTGCCTTTTCCATGGTTATTCTATTGGAAAAGAACGAGTTTTGGACAACTACCTTTCATTCTTGCCAAACTCTTTGCAGACCCCCGTGCAAGCTTTAGAACAAGATTTTGGATGTTTTCTTTCCTGGCAGAGTTTCTCCTTGCAAGATATGCTGGAAAAGCTTTTTGCTGAGTGTAGAGCGGCAAGACACGCAGAAGACGCAGATACGCAGCTCTCCGAAGCTAAGTGCCGGTCCCGGGCTTCTTTCGGCACAAACCGCTCTCAGGAGCTCCCTGCGCTCGCCACAATGCTCTGTGTGCGAAGAAGCCGCTTCTTCGCCTCCGGGAGAATCGGCGAGCGGCAGCTTCCCAAAGGCGAAGATGCAAGCTGCGGCACACAGGCACAGTGTGGGCAGCCTTCAGACTTAGAGAAAACAGTACTTTACCACTCTCCTGCCTTTTCCATGGTTATTCTATTGGAAAAGAACGAGTTTTGGACAACTACCTTTCATTCTTGCCAAACTCTTTGCAGACCCCCGTGCAAGCTTTAGAACAAGATTTTGGATGTTTTCTTTCCTGGCAGAGTTTCTCCTTGCAAGATATGGTGGAAAAGCTTTTGGCTGAGTGTAGAGCGGCAAGACACGCAGAAGACGCAGATACGCAGCTCTCCAAAGCTAAGTGCCGGTCCCGGGCTTCTTTCGGCACAAACCGCTCTCAGGAGCTCCCTGCGCTCGCCACAATGCTCTGTGTGCGAAGAAGCCGCTTCTTCGCCTGCGGGAGAATCGGCGAGCGGCAGCTTCCCAAAGGCGAAGATGCAAGCTGCGGCACACAGGCACAGTGTGGGCAGCCTTCAGACTTAGAGAAAACAGTACTTTACCACTCTCCTGCCTTTTCCATGGTTATTCTATTGGAAAAGAACGAGTTTTGGACAACTACCTTTCATTCTTGCCAAACTCTTTGCAGACCCCCGTGCAAGCTTTAGAACAAGATTTTGGATGTTTTCTTTCCTGGCAGAGTTTCTCCTTGCAAGATATGGTGGAAAAGCTTTTTGCTGAGTGTAGAGCGGCAAGACACGCAGAAGACGCAGATACGCAGCTCTCCGAAGCTAAGTGCCGGTCCCGGGCTTCTTTCGGCACAAACCGCTCTCAGGAGCTCCCTGCGCTCGCCACAATGCTCTGTGTGCGAAGAAGCCGCTTCTTCGCCTCCGGGAGAATCGGTGAGCGGCAGCTTCCCAAAGGCGAAGATGCAAGCTGCAGCACACAGGCACAGTGTGGGCAGCCTTCAGACTTAGAGAAAACAGTACTTTACCACTCTCCTGCCTTTTCCATGGTTATTCTATTGGAAAAGAACGAGTTTTGGACAACTACCTTTCATTCTTGCCAAACTCTTTGCAGACCCCCGTGCAAGCTTTAGAACAAGATTTTGGATGTTTTCTTTCCTGGCAGAGTTTCTCCTTGCAAGATATGGTGGAAAAGCTTTTTGCTGAGTGTAGAGCGGCAAGACACGCAGAAGACGCAGATACACAGCTCTCCGAAGCTAAGTGCCGGTCCCGGGCTTCTTTCGGCACAAACCGCTCTCAGGAGCTCCCTGCGCTCGCCACAATGCTCTGTGTGCGAAGAAGCCGCTTCTTCGCCTGCGGGAGAATCGGCGAGCGGCAGCTTCCCACAGGCGAAGATGCAAGCTGCGGCACACAGGCACAGTGTGGGCAGCCTTCAGACTTAGAGAAAACAGTACTTTACCACTCTCCTGCCTTTTCCATGGTTATTCTATTGGAAAAGAACGAGTTTTGGACAACTACCTTTCATTCTTGCCAAACTCTTTGCAGACCCCCGTGCAAGCTTTAGAACAAGATTTTGGATGTTTTCTTTCCTGGCAGAGTTTCTCCTTGCAAGATATGGTGGAAAAGCTTTTTGCTGAGTGTAGAGCGGCAAGACACGCAGAAGACGCAGATACGCAGCTCTCCGAAGCTAAGTGCCGGTCCCGGGCTTCTTTCGGCACAAACCGCTCTCAGGAGCTCCCTGCGCTCGCCACAATGCTCTGTGTGCGAAGAAGCCGCTTCTTCGCCTGCGGGAGAATCGGCGAGCGGCAGCTTCCCAAAGGCGAAGATGCAAGCTGCGGCACACAGGCACAGTGTGGGCAGCCTTCAGACTTAGAGAAAACAGTACTTTACCACTCTCCTGCCTTTTCCATGGTTATTCTATTGGAAAAGAACGAGTTTTGGACAACTACCTTTCATTCTTGCCAAACTCTTTGCAGACCCCCGTGCAAGCTTTAGAACAAGATTTTGGATGTTTTCTTTCCTGGCAGAGTTTCTCCTTGCAAGATATGGTGGAAAAGCTTTTTGCTGAGTGTAGAGCGGCAAGACACGCAGAAGACGCAGATACGCAGCTCTCCGAAGCTAAGTGCCGGTCCCGGGCTTCTTTCGGCACAAACCGCTCTCAGGAGCTCCCTGCGCTCGCCACAATGCTCTGTGTGCGAAGAAGCCGCTTCTTCGCCTCCGGGAGAATCGGCGAGCGGCAGCTTCCCAAAGGCGAAGATGCAAGCTGCAGCACGCAGGCACAGTGTGGGCAGCCTTCAGACTTAGAGAAAACAGTACTTTACCACTCTCCTGCCTTTTCCATGGTTATTCTATTGGAAAAGAACGAGTTTTGGACAACTACCTTTCATTCTTGCCAAACTCTTTGCAGACCCCCGTGCAAGCTTTAGAACAAGATTTTGGATGTTTTCTTTCCTGGCAGAGTTTCTCCTTGCAAGATATGGTGGAAAAGCTTTTGGCTGAGTGTAGAGCGGCAAGACACGCAGAAGACGCAGATACGCAGCTCTCCGAAGCTAAGTGCCGGTCCCGGGCTTCTTTCGGCACAAACCGCTCTCAGGAGCTCCCTGCGCTCGCCACAATGCTCTGTGTGCGAAGAAGCCGCTTCTTCGCCTGCGGGAGAATCGGCGAGCGGCAGCTTCCCACAGGCGAAGATGCAAGCTGCGGCACACAGGCACAGTGTGGGCAGCCTTCAGACTTAGAGAAAACAGTACTTTACCACTCTCCTGCCTTTTCCATGGTTATTCTATTGGAAAAGAACGAGTTTTGGACAACTACCTTTCATTCTTGCCAAACTCTTTGCAGACCCCCGTGCAAGCTTTAGAACCAGATTTTGGATGTTTTCTTTCCTGGCAGAGTTTCTCCTTGCAAGATATGGTGGAAAAGCTTTTTGCTGAGTGTAGAGCGGCAAGACACGCAGAAGACGCAGATACGCAGCTCTCCGAAGCTAAGTGCCGGTCCCGGGCTTCTTTCGGCACAAACCGCTCTCAGGAGCTCCCTGCGCTCGCCACAATGCTCTGTGTGCGAAGAAGCCGCTTCTTCGCCTGCGGGAGAATCGGCAAGCGGCAGCTTCCCAAAGGCGAAGATGCAAGCTGCGGCACACAGGCACAGTGTGGGCAGCCTTCAGACTTAGAGAAAACAGTACTTTACCACTCTCCTGCCTTTTCCATGGTTATTCTATTGGAAAAGAACGAGTTTTGGACAACTACCTTTCATTCTTGCCAAACTCTTTGCAGACCCCCGTGCAAGCTTTAGAACAAGATTTTGGATGTTTTCTTTCCTGGCAGAGTTTCTCCTTGCAAGATATGGTGGAAAAGCTTTTTGCTGAGTGTAGAGCGGCAAGACACGCAGAAGACGCAGATACGCAGCTCTCCGAAGCTAAGTGCCGGTCCCGGGCTTCTTTCGGCACAAACCGCTCTCAGGAGCTCCCTGCGCTCGCCACAATGCTCTGTGTGCGAAGAAGCCGCTTCTTCGCCTGCGGGAGAATCGGCGAGCGGCAGCTTCCCAAAGGCGAAGATGCAAGCTGCGGCACACAGGCACAGTGTGGGCAGCCTTCAGACTTAGAGAAAACAGTACTTTACCACTCTCCTGCCTTTTCCATGGTTATTCTATTGGAAAAGAACGAGTTTTGGACAACTACCTTTCATTCTTGCCAAACTCTTTGCAGACCCCCGTGCAAGCTTTAGAACAAGATTTTGGATGTTTTCTTTCCTGGCAGAGTTTCTCCTTGCAAGATATGGTGGAAAAGCTTTTTGCTGAGTGTAGAGCGGCAAGACACGCAGAAGACGCAGATACGCAGCTCTCCGAAGCTAAGTGCCGGTCCCGGGCTTCTTTCGGCACAAACCGCTCTCAGGAGCTCCCTGCGCTCGCCACAATGCTCTGTGTGCGAAGAAGCCGCTTCTTCGCCTCCGGGAGAATCGGCGAGCGGCAGCTTCCCAAAGGCGAAGATGCAAGCTGCGGCACACAGGCACAGTGTGGGCAGCCTTCAGACTTAGAGAAAACAGTACTTTACCACTCTCCTGCCTTTTCCATGGTTATTCTATTGGAAAAGAACGAGTTTTGTACAACTACTTTTCATTCTTGCCAAACTCTTTGCAGACCCCCGTGCAAGCTTTAGAACAAGATTTTGGATGTTTTCTTTCCTGGCAGAGTTTCTCCTTGCAAGATATGGTGGAAAAGCTTTTGGCTGAGTGTAGAGCGGCAAGACACGCAGAAGACGCAGATACGCAGCTCTCCGAAGCTAAGTGCCGGTCCCGGGCTTCTTTCGGCACAAACCGCTCTCAGGAGCTCCCTGCGCTCGCCACAATGCTCTGTGTGCGAAGAAGCCGCTTCTTCGCCTGCGGGAGAATCGGCGAGCGGCAGCTTCCCAAAGGCGAAGATGCAAGCTGCGGCACACAGGCACAGTGTGGGCAGCCTTCAGACTTAGAGAAAACAGTACTTTACCACTCTCCTGCCTTTTCCATGGTTATTCTATTGGAAAAGAACGAGTTTTGGACAACTACCTTTCATTCTTGCCAAACTCTTTGCAGACCCCCGTGCAAGCTTTAGAACAAGATTTTGGATGTTTTCTTTCCTGGCAGAGTTTCTCCTTGCAAGATATGGTGGAAAAGCTTTTGGCTGAGTGTAGAGCGGCAAGACACGCAGAAGACGCAGATACGCAGCTCTCCGAAGCTAAGTGCCGGTCCCGGGCTTCTTTCGGCACAAACCGCTCTCAGGAGCTCCCTGCGCTCGCCACAATGCTCTGTGTGCGAAGAAGCCGCTTCTTCGCCTGCGGGAGAATCGGCGAGCGGCAGCTTCCCAAAGGCGAAGATGCAAGCTGCGGCACACAGGCACAGTGTGGGCAGCCTTCAGACTTAGAGAAAACAGTACTTTACCACTCTCCTGCCTTTTCCATGGTTATTCTATTGGAAAAGAACGAGTTTTGGACAACTACCTTTCATTCTTGCCAAACTCTTTGCAGACCCCCGTGCAAGCTTTAGAACAAGATTTTGGATGTTTTCTTTCCTGGCAGAGTTTCTCCTTGCAAGATATGGTGGAAAAGCTTTTTGCTGAGTGTAGAGCGGCAAGACACGCAGAAGACGCAGATACGCAGCTCTCCGAAGCTAAGTGCCGGTCCCGGGCTTCTTTCGGCACAAACCGCTCTCAGCAGCTCCCTGCGCTCGCCACAATGCTCTGTGTGCGAAGAAGCCGCTTCTTCGCCTCCGGGAGAATCGGCGAGCGGCAGCTTCCCAAAGGCGAAGATGCAAGCTGCGGCACACAGGCACAGTGTGGGCAGCCTTCAGACTTAGAGAAAACAGTACTTTACCACTCTCCTGCCTTTTCCATGGTTATTCTATTGGAAAAGAACGAGTTTTGGACAACTACTTTTCATTCTTGCCAAACTCTTTGCAGACCCCCGTGCAAGCTTTAGAACAAGATTTTGGATGTTTTCTTTCCTGGCAGAGTTTCTCCTTGCAAGATATGGTGGAAAAGCTTTTGGCTGAGTGTAGAGCGGCAAGACACGCAGAAGACGCAGATACGCAGCTCTCCGAAGCTAAGTGCCGGTCCCGGGCTTCTTTCGGCACAAACCGCTCTCAGGAGCTCCCTGCGCTCGCCACAATGCTCTGTGTGCGAAGAAGCCGCTTCTTCGCCTGCGGGAGAATCGGCGAGCGGCAGCTTCCCAAAGGCGAAGATGCAAGCTGCGGCACACAGGCACAGTGTGGGCAGCCTTCAGACTTAGAGAAAACAGTACTTTACCACTCTCCTGCCTTTTCCATGGTTATTCTATTGGAAAAGAACGAGTTTTGGACAACTACCTTTCATTCTTGCCAAACTCTTTGCAGACCCCCGTGCAAGCTTTAGAACAAGATTTTGGATGTTTTCTTTCCTGGCAGAGTTTCTCCTTGCAAGATATGGTGGAAAAGCTTTTGGCTGAGTGTAGAGCGGCAAGACACGCAGAAGACGCAGATACGCAGCTCTCCGAAGCTAAGTGCCGGTCCCGGGCTTCTTTCGGCACAAACCGCTCTCAGGAGCTCCCTGCGCTCGCCACAATGCTCTGTGTGCGAAGAAGCCGCTTCTTCGCCTCCGGGAGAATCGGCGAGCGGCAGCTTCCCAAAGGCGAAGATGCAAGCTGCGGCACACAGGCACAGTGTGGGCAGCCTTCAGACTTAGAGAAAACAGTACTTTACCACTCTCCTGCCTTTTCCATGGTTATTCTATTGGAAAAGAACGAGTTTTGGACAACTACCTTTCATTCTTGCCAAACTCTTTGCAGACCCCCGTGCAAGCTTTAGAACAAGATTTTGGATGTTTTCTTTCCTGGCAGAGTTTCTCCTTGCAAGATATGGTGGAAAAGCTTTTGGCTGAGTGTAGAGCGGCAAGACACGCAGAAGACGCAGATACGCAGCTCTCCGAAGCTAAGTGCCGGTCCCGGGCTTCTTTCGGCACAAACCGCTCTCAGGAGCTCCCTGCGCTCGCCACAATGCTCTGTGTGCGAAGAAGCCGCTTCTTCGCCTCCGGGAGAATCGGCGAGCGGCAGCTTCCCAAAGGCGAAGATGCAAGCTGCGGCACACAGGCACAGTGTGGGCAGCCTTCAGACTTAGAGAAAACAGTACTTTACCACTCTCCTGCCTTTTCCATGGTTATTCTATTGGAAAAGAACGAGTTTTGGACAACTACCTTTCATTCTTGCCAAACTCTTTGCAGACCCCCGTGCAAGCTTTAGAACAAGATTTTGGATGTTTTCTTTCCTGGCAGAGTTTCTCCTTGCAAGATATGGTGGAAAAGCTTTTTGCTGAGTGTAGAGCGGCAAGACACGCAGAAGACGCAGATACGCAGCTCTCCGAAGCTAAGTGCCGGTCCCGGGCTTCTTTCGGCACAAACCGCTCTCAGCAGCTCCCTGCGCTCGCCACAATGCTCTGTGTGCGAAGAAGCCGCTTCTTCGCCTCCGGGAGAATCGGCGAGCGGCAGCTTCCCAAAGGCGAAGATGCAAGCTGCGGCACACAGGCACAGTGTGGGCAGCCTTCAGACTTAGAGAAAACAGTACTTTACCACTCTCCTGCCTTTTCCATGGTTATTCTATTGGAAAAGAACGAGTTTTGGACAACTACTTTTCATTCTTGCCAAACTCTTTGCAGACCCCCGTGCAAGCTTTAGAACAAGATTTTGGATGTTTTCTTTCCTGGCAGAGTTTCTCCTTGCAAGATATGGTGGAAAAGCTTTTGGCTGAGTGTAGAGCGGCAAGACACGCAGAAGACGCAGATACGCAGCTCTCCGAAGCTAAGTGCCGGTCCCGGGCTTCTTTCGGCACAAACCGCTCTCAGGAGCTCCCTGCGCTCGCCACAATGCTCTGTGTGCGAAGAAGCCGCTTCTTCGCCTGCGGGAGAATCGGCGAGCGGCAGCTTCCCAAAGGCGAAGATGCAAGCTGCGGCACACAGGCACAGTGTGGGCAGCCTTCAGACTTAGAGAAAACAGTACTTTACCACTCTCCTGCCTTTTCCATGGTTATTCTATTGGAAAAGAACGAGTTTTGGACAACTACCTTTCATTCTTGCCAAACTCTTTGCAGACCCCCGTGCAAGCTTTAGAACAAGATTTTGGATGTTTTCTTTCCTGGCAGAGTTTCTCCTTGCAAGATATGGTGGAAAAGCTTTTGGCTGAGTGTAGAGCGGCAAGACACGCAGAAGACGCAGATACGCAGCTCTCCGAAGCTAAGTGCCGGTCCCGGGCTTCTTTCGGCACAAACCGCTCTCAGGAGCTCCCTGCGCTCGCCACAATGCTCTGTGTGCGAAGAAGCCGCTTCTTCGCCTCCGGGAGAATCGGCGAGCGGCAGCTTCCCAAAGGCGAAGATGCAAGCTGCAGCACACAGGCACAGTGTGGGCAGCATTCAGACTTAGAGAAAACAGTACTTTACCACTCTCCTGCCTTATCCATGGTTATTCTATTGGAAAAGAACGAGTTTTGGACAACTACCTTTCATTCTTGCCAAACTCTTTGCAGACCCCCGTGCAAGCTTTAGAACAAGATTTTGGATGTTTTCTTTCCTGGCAGAGTTTCTCCTTGCAAGATATGGTGGAAAAGCTTTTTGCTGAGTGTAGAGCGGCAAGACACGCAGAAGACGCAGATACGCAGCTCTCCGAAGCTAAGTGCCGGTCCCGGGCTTCTTTCGGCACAAACCGCTCTCAGGAGCTCCCTGCGCTCGCCACAATGCTCTGTGTGCGAAGAAGCCGCTTCTTCGCCTGCGGGAGAATCGGCGAGCGGCAGCTTCCCAAAGGCGAAGATGCAAGCTGCGGCACACAGGCACAGTGTGGGCAGCCTTCAGACTTAGAGAAAACAGTACTTTACCACTCTCCTGCCTTTTCCATGGTTATTCTATTGGAAAAGAACGAGTTTTGGACAACTACCTTTCATTCTTGCCAAACTCTTTGCAGACCCCCGTGCAAGCTTTAGAACAAGATTTTGGATGTTTTCTTTCCTGGCAGAGTTTCTCCTTGCAAGATATGGTGGAAAAGCTTTTTGCTGAGTGTAGAGCGGCAAGACACGCAGAAGACGCAGATACGCAGCTCTCCGAAGCTAAGTGCCGGTCCCGGGCTTCTTTCGGCACAAACCGCTCTCAGGAGCTCCCTGCGCTCGCCACAATGCTCTGTGTGCGAAGAAGCCGCTTCTTCGCCTCCGGGAGAATCGGCGAGCGGCAGCTTCCCAAAGGCGAAGATGCAAGCTGCAGCACACAGGCACAGTGTGGGCAGCCTTCAGACTTAGAGAAAACAGTACTTTACCACTCTCCTGCCTTTTCCATGGTTATTCTATTGGAAAAGAACGAGTTTTGGACAACTACCTTTCATTCTTGCCAAACTCTTTGCAGACCCCCGTGCAAGCTTTAGAACAAGATTTTGGATGTTTTCTTTCCTGGCAGAGTTTCTCCTTGCAAGATATGGTGGAAAAGCTTTTTGCTGAGTGTAGAGCGGCAAGACACGCAGAAGACGCAGATACGCAGCTCTCCGAAGCTAAGTGCCGGTCCCGGGCTTCTTTCGGCACAAACCGCTCTCAGGAGCTCCCTGCGCTCGCCACAATGCTCTGTGTGCGAAGAAGCCGCTTCTTCGCCTGCGGGAGAATCGGCGAGCGGCAGCTTCCCACAGGCGAAGATGCAAGCTGCGGCACACAGGCACAGTGTGGGCAGCCTTCAGACTTAGAGAAAACAGTACTTTACCACTCTCCTGCCTTTTCCATGGTTATTCTATTGGAAAAGAACGAGTTTTGGACAACTACCTTTCATTCTTGCCAAACTCTTTGCAGACCCCCGTGCAAGCTTTAGAACAAGATTTTGGATGTTTTCTTTCCTGGCAGAGTTTCTCCTTGCAAGATATGGTGGAAAAGCTTTTTGCTGAGTGTAGAGCGGCAAGACACGCAGAAGACGCAGATACGCAGCTCTCCGAAGCTAAGTGCCGGTCCCGGGCTTCTTTCGGCACAAACCGCTCTCAGGAGCTCCCTGCGCTCGCCACAATGCTCTGTGTGCGAAGAAGCCGCTTCTTCGCCTCCGGGAGAATCGGCGAGCGGCAGCTTCCCAAAGGCGAAGATGCAAGCTGCAGCACGCAGGCACAGTGTGGGCAGCCTTCAGACTTAGAGAAAACAGTACTTTACCACTCTCCTGCCTTTTCCATGGTTATTCTATTGGAAAAGAACGAGTTTTGGACAACTACCTTTCATTCTTGCCAAACTCTTTGCAGACCCCCGTGCAAGCTTTAGAACAAGATTTTGGATGTTTTCTTTCCTGGCAGAGTTTCTCCTTGCAAGATATGGTGGAAAAGCTTTTGGCTGAGTGTAGAGCGGCAAGACACGCAGAAGACGCAGATACGCAGCTCTCCGAAGCTAAGTGCCGGTCCCGGGCTTCTTTCGGCACAAACCGCTCTCAGGAGCTCCCTGCGCTCGCCACAATGCTCTGTGTGCGAAGAAGCCGCTTCTTCGCCTGCGGGAGAATCGGCGAGCGGCAGCTTCCCACAGGCGAAGATGCAAGCTGCGGCACACAGGCACAGTGTGGGCAGCCTTCAGACTTAGAGAAAACAGTACTTTACCACTCTCCTGCCTTTTCCATGGTTATTCTATTGGAAAAGAACGAGTTTTGGACAACTACCTTTCATTCTTGCCAAACTCTTTGCAGACCCCCGTGCAAGCTTTAGAACCAGATTTTGGATGTTTTCTTTCCTGGCAGAGTTTCTCCTTGCAAGATATGGTGGAAAAGCTTTTTGCTGAGTGTAGAGCGGCAAGACACGCAGAAGACGCAGATACGCAGCTCTCCGAAGCTAAGTGCCGGTCCCGGGCTTCTTTCGGCACAAACCGCTCTCAGGAGCTCCCTGCGCTCGCCACAATGCTCTGTGTGCGAAGAAGCCGCTTCTTCGCCTGCGGGAGAATCGGCAAGCGGCAGCTTCCCAAAGGCGAAGATGCAAGCTGCGGCACACAGGCACAGTGTGGGCAGCCTTCAGACTTAGAGAAAACAGTACTTTACCACTCTCCTGCCTTTTCCATGGTTATTCTATTGGAAAAGAACGAGTTTTGGACAACTACCTTTCATTCTTGCCAAACTCTTTGCAGACCCCCGTGCAAGCTTTAGAACAAGATTTTGGATGTTTTCTTTCCTGGCAGAGTTTCTCCTTGCAAGATATGGTGGAAAAGCTTTTTGCTGAGTGTAGAGCGGCAAGACACGCAGAAGACGCAGATACGCAGCTCTCCGAAGCTAAGTGCCGGTCCCGGGCTTCTTTCGGCACAAACCGCTCTCAGGAGCTCCCTGCGCTCGCCACAATGCTCTGTGTGCGAAGAAGCCGCTTCTTCGCCTGCGGGAGAATCGGCGAGCGGCAGCTTCCCAAAGGCGAAGATGCAAGCTGCGGCACACAGGCACAGTGTGGGCAGCCTTCAGACTTAGAGAAAACAGTACTTTACCACTCTCCTGCCTTTTCCATGGTTATTCTATTGGAAAAGAACGAGTTTTGGACAACTACCTTTCATTCTTGCCAAACTCTTTGCAGACCCCCGTGCAAGCTTTAGAACAAGATTTTGGATGTTTTCTTTCCTGGCAGAGTTTCTCCTTGCAAGATATGGTGGAAAAGCTTTTTGCTGAGTGTAGAGCGGCAAGACACGCAGAAGACGCAGATACGCAGCTCTCCGAAGCTAAGTGCCGGTCCCGGGCTTCTTTCGGCACAAACCGCTCTCAGGAGCTCCCTGCGCTCGCCACAATGCTCTGTGTGCGAAGAAGCCGCTTCTTCGCCTCCGGGAGAATCGGCGAGCGGCAGCTTCCCAAAGGCGAAGATGCAAGCTGCGGCACACAGGCACAGTGTGGGCAGCCTTCAGACTTAGAGAAAACAGTACTTTACCACTCTCCTGCCTTTTCCATGGTTATTCTATTGGAAAAGAACGAGTTTTGGACAACTACCTTTCATTCTTGCCAAACTCTTTGCAGACCCCCGTGCAAGCTTTAGAACAAGATTTTGGATGTTTTCTTTCCTGGCAGAGTTTCTCCTTGCAAGATATGGTGGAAAAGCTTTTGGCTGAGTGTAGAGCGGCAAGACACGCAGAAGACGCAGATACGCAGCTCTCCGAAGCTAAGTGCCGGTCCCGGGCTTCTTTCGGCACAAACCGCTCTCAGGAGCTCCCTGCGCTCGCCACAATGCTCTGTGTGCGAAGAAGCCGCTTCTTCGCCTGCGGGAGAATCGGCGAGCGGCAGCTTCCCAAAGGCGAAGATGCAAGCTGCGGCACACAGGCACAGTGTGGGCAGCCTTCAGACTTAGAGAAAACAGTACTTTACCACTCTCCTGCCTTTTCCATGGTTATTCTATTGGAAAAGAACGAGTTTTGGACAACTACCTTTCATTCTTGCCAAACTCTTTGCAGACCTCCGTGCAAGCTTTAGAACAAGATTTTGGATGTTTTCTTTCCTGGCAGAGTTTCTCCTTGCAAGATATGGTGGAAAAGCTTTTTGCTGAGTGTAGAGCGGCAAGACACGCAGAAGACGCAGATACGCAGCTCTCCGAAGCTAAGTGCCGGTCCCGGGCTTCTTTCGGCACAAACCGCTCTCAGGAGCTCCCTCCGCTCGCCACAATGCTCTGTGTGCGAAGAAGCCGCTTCTTCGCCTCCGGGAGAATCGGCGAGCGGCAGCTTCCCAAAGGCGAAGATGCAAGCTGCAGCACGCAGGCACAGTGTGGGCAGCCTTCAGACTTAGAGAAAACAGTACTTTACCACTCTCCTGCCTTTTCCATGGTTATTCTATTGGAAAAGAACGAGTTTTGGACAACTACCTTTCATTCTTGCCAAACTCTTTGCAGACCTCCGTGCAAGCTTTAGAACAAGATTTTGGATGTTTTCTTTCCTGGCAGAGTTTCTCCTTGCAAGATATGGTGGAAAAGCTTTTTGCTGAGTGTAGAGCGGCAAGACACGCAGAAGACGCAGATACGCAGCTCTCCGAAGCTAAGTGCCGGTCCCGGGCTTCTTTCGGCACAAACCGCTCTCAGGAGCTCCCTGCGCTCGCCACAATGCTCTGTGTGCGAAGAAGCCGCTTCTTCGCCTCCGGGAGAATCGGCGAGCGGCAGCTTCCCAAAGGCGAAGATGCAAGCTGCAGCACACAGGCACAGTGTGGGCAGCCTTCAGACTTAGAGAAAACAGTACTTTACCACTCTCCTGCCTTTTCCATGGTTATTCTATTGGAAAAGAACGAGTTTTGGACAACTACCTTTCATTCTTGCCAAACTCTTTGCAGACCCCCGTGCAAGCTTTAGAACAAGATTTTGGATGTTTTCTTTCCTGGCAGAGTTTCTCCTTGCAAGACATGGTGGAAAAGCTTTTTGCTGAGTGTAGAGCGGCAAGACACGCAGAAGACGCAGATACGCAGCTCTCCGAAGCTAAGTGCCGGTCCCGGGCTTCTTTCGGCACAAACCGCTCTCAGGAGCTCCCTGCGCTCGCCACAATGCTCTGTGTGCGAAGAAGCCGCTTCTTCGCCTGCGGGAGAATCGGCGAGCGGCAGCTTCCCAAAGGCGAAGATGCAAGCTGCAGCACACAGGCACAGTGTGGGCAGCCTTCAGACTTAGAGAAAACAGTACTTTACCACTCTCCTGCCTTTTCCATGGTTATTCTATTGGAAAAGAACGAGTTTTGGACAACTACCTTTCATTCTTGCCAAACTCTTTGCAGACCCCCGTGCAAGCTTTAGAACAAGATTTTGGATGTTTTCTTTCCTGGCAGAGTTTCTCCTTGCAAGATATGGCGGAAAAGCTTTTGGCTGAGTGTAGAGCGGCAAGACACGCAGAAGACGCAGATACGCAGCTCTCCGAAGCTAAGTGCCGGTCCCGGGCTTCTTTCGGCACAAACCGCTCTCAGGAGCTCCCTGCGCTCGCCACAATGCTCTGTGTGCGAAGAAGCCGCTTCTTCGCCTGCGGGAGAATCGGCGAGCGGCAGCTTCCCAAAGGCGAAGATGCAAGCTGCAGCACACAGGCACAGTGTGGGCAGCCTTCAGACTTAGAGAAAACAGTACTTTACCACTCTCCTGCCTTTTCCATGGTTATTCTATTGGAAAAGAACGAGTTTTGGACAACTACCTTTCATTCTTGCCAAACTCTTTGCAGACCCCCGTGCAAGCTTTAGAACAAGATTTTGGATGTTTTCTTTCCTGGCAGAGTTTCTCCTTGCAAGATATGGTGGAAAAGCTTTTTGCTGAGTGTAGAGCGGCAAGACACGCAGAAGACGCAGATACGCAGCTCTCCGAAGCTAAGTGCCGGTCCCGGGCTTCTTTCGGCACAAACCGCTCTCAGGAGCTCCCTGCGCTCGCCACAATGCTCTGTGTGCGAAGAAGCCGCTTCTTCGCCTGCGGGAGAATCGGCGAGCGGCAGCTTCCCAAAGGCGAAGATGCAAGCTGCGGCACACAGGCACAGTGTGGGCAGCCTTCAGACTTAGAGAAAACAGTACTTTACCACTCTCCTGCCTTTTCCATGGTTATTCTATTGGAAAAGAACGAGTTTTGGACAACTACCTTTCATTCTTGCCAAACTCTTTGCAGACCTCCGTGCAAGCTTTAGAACAAGATTTTGGATGTTTTCTTTCCTGGCAGAGTTTCTCCTTGCAAGATATGGTGGAAAAGCTTTTTGCTGAGTGTAGAGCGGCAAGACACGCAGAAGACGCAGATACGCAGCTCTCCGAAGCTAAGTGCCGGTCCCGGGCTTCTTTCGGCACAAACCGCTCTCAGGAGCTCCCTGCGCTCGCCACAATGCTCTGTGTGCGAAGAAGCCGCTTCTTCGCCTGCGGGAGAATCGGCGAGCGGCAGCTTCCCAAAGGCGAAGATGCAAGCTGCAGCACGCAGGCACAGTGTGGGCGGCCTTCAGACTTAGAGAAAACAGTACTTTACCACTCTCCTGCCTTTTCCATGGTTATTCTATTGGAAAAGAACGAGTTTTGGACAACTACCTTTCATTCTTGCCAAACTCTTTGCAGACCCCCGTGCAAGCTTTAGAACAAGATTTTGGATGTTTTCTTTCCTGGCAGAGTTTCTCCTTGCAAGATATGGTGGAAAAGCTTTTTGCTGAGTGTAGAGCGGCAAGACACGCAGAAGACGCAGATACGCAGCTCTCCGAAGCTAAGTGCCGGTCCCGGGCTTCTTTCGGCACAAACCGCTCTCAGCAGCTCCCTGCGCTCGCCACAATGCTCTGTGTGCGAAGAAGCCGCTTCTTCGCCTGCGGGAGAATCGGCGAGCGGCAGCTTCCCAAAGGCGAAGATGCAAGCTGCAGCACACAGGCACAGTGTGGGCAGCCTTCAGACTTAGAGAAAACAGTACTTTACCACTCTCCTGCCTTTTCCATGGTTATTCTATTGGAAAAGAACGAGTTTTGGACAACTACCTTTCATTCTTGCCAAACTCTTTGCAGACCCCCGTGCAAGCTTTAGAACAAGATTTTGGATGTTTTCTTTCCTGGCAGAGTTTCTCCTTGCAAGATATGGTGGAAAAGCTTTTTGCTGAGTGTAGAGCGGCAAGACACGCAGAAGACGCAGATACGCAGCTCTCCGAAGCTAAGTGCCGGTCCCGGGCTTCTTTCGGCACAAACCGCTCTCAGGAGCTCCCTGCGCTCGCCACAATGCTCTGTGTGCGAAGAAGCCGCTTCTTCGCCTCCGGGAGAATCGGCGAGCGGCAGCTTCCCAAAGGCGAAGATGCAAGCTGCGGCACACAGGCACAGTGTGGGCAGCCTTCAGACTTAGAGAAAACAGTACTTTACCACTCTCCTGCCTTTTCCATGGTTATTCTATTGGAAAAGAACGAGTTTTGGACAACTACCTTTCATTCTTGCCAAACTCTTTGCAGACCCCCGTGCAAGCTTTAGAACAAGATTTTGGATGTTTTCTTTCCTGGCAGAGTTTCTCCTTGCAAGATATGGTGGAAAAGCTTTTTGCTGAGTGTAGAGCGGCAAGACACGCAGAAGACGCAGATACGCAGCTCTCCGAAGCTAAGTGCCGGTCCCGGGCTTCTTTCGGCACAAACCGCTCTCAGGAGCTCCCTGCGCTCGCCACAATGCTCTGTGTGCGAAGAAGCCGCTTCTTCGCCTCCGGGAGAATCGGCGAGCGGCAGCTTGCCAAAGGCGAAGATGCAAGCTGCGGCACACAGGCACAGTGTGGGCAGCCTTCAGACTTAGAGAAAACAGTACTTTACCACTCTCCTGCCTTTTCCATGGTTATTCTATTGGAAAAGAACGAGTTTTGGACAACTACCTTTCATTCTTGCCAAACTCTTTGCAGACCCCCGTGCAAGCTTTAGAACAAGATTTTGGATGTTTTCTTTCCTGGCAGAGTTTCTCCTTGCAAGATATGGTGGAAAAGCTTTTTGCTGAGTGTAGAGCGGCAAGACACGCAGAAGACGCAGATACGCAGCTCTCCGAAGCTAAGTGCCGGTCCCGGGCTTCTTTCGGCACAAACCGCTCTCAGGAGCTCCCTCCGCTCGCCACAATGCTCTGTGTGCGAAGAAGCCGCTTCTTCGCCTCCGGGAGAATCGGCGAGCGGCAGCTTCCCAAAGGCGAAGATGCAAGCTGCAGCACACAGGCACAGTGTGGGCAGCCTTCAGACTTAGAGAAAACAGTACTTTACCACTCTCCTGCCTTTTCCATGGTTATTCTATTGGAAAAGAACGAGTTTTGGACAACTACCTTTCATTCTTGCCAAACTCTTTGCAGACCCCCGTGCAAGCTTTAGAACAAGATTTTGGATGTTTTCTTTCCTGGCAGAGTTTCTCCTTGCAAGATATGGTGGAAAAGCTTTTTGCTGAGTGTAGAGCGGCAAGACACGCAGAAGACGCAGATACGCAGCTCTCCGAAGCTAAGTGCCGGTCCCGGGCTTCTTTCGGCACAAACCGCTCTCAGGAGCTCCCTGCGCTCGCCACAATGCTCTGTGTGCGAAGAAGCCGCTTCTTCGCCTGCGGGAGAATCGGCGAGCGGCAGCTTCCCAAAGGCGAAGATGCAAGCTGCAGCACACAGGCACAGTGTGGGCAGCCTTCAGACTTAGAGAAAACAGTACTTTACCACTCTCCTGCCTTTTCCATGGTTATTCTATTGGAAAAGAACGAGTTTTGGACAACTACCTTTCATTCTTGCCAAACTCTTTGCAGACCCCCGTGCAAGCTTTAGAACCAGATTTTGGATGTTTTCTTTCCTGGCAGAGTTTCTCCTTGCAAGATATGGTGGAAAAGCTTTTTGCTGAGTGTAGAGCGGCAAGACACGCAGAAGACGCAGATACGCAGCTCTCCGAAGCTAAGTGCCGGTCCCGGGCTTCTTTCGGCACAAACCGCTCTCAGGAGCTCCCTGCGCTCGCCACAATGCTCTGTGTGCGAAGAAGCCGCTTCTTCGCCTGCGGGAGAATCGGCGAGCGGCAGCTTCCCAAAGGCGAAGATGCAAGCTGCGGCACACAGGCACAGTGTGGGCAGCCTTCAGACTTAGAGAAAACAGTACTTTACCACTCTCCTGCCTTTTCCATGGTTATTCTATTGGAAAAGAACGAGTTTTGGACAACTACCTTTCATTCTTGCCAAACTCTTTGCAGACCCCCGTGCAAGCTTTAGAACAAGATTTTGGATGTTTTCTTTCCTGGCAGAGTTTCTCCTTGCAAGATATGGTGGAAAAGCTTTTGGCTGAGTGTAGAGCGGCAAGACACGCAGAAGACGCAGATACGCAGCTCTCCGAAGCTAAGTGCCGGTCCCGGGCTTCTTTCGGCACAAACCGCTCTCAGGAGCTCCCTGCGCTCGCCACAATGCTCTGTGTGCGAAGAAGCCGCTTCTTCGCCTCCGGGAGAATCGGCGAGCGGCAGCTTCCCAAAGGCGAAGATGCAAGCTGCAGCACGCAGGCACAGTGTGGGCAGCCTTCAGACTTAGAGAAAACAGTACTTTACCACTCTCCTGCCTTTTCCATGGTTATTCTATTGGAAAAGAACGAGTTTTGGACAACTACCTTTCATTCTTGCCAAACTCTTTGCAGACCCCCGTGCAAGCTTTAGAACAAGATTTTGGATGTTTTTCTTTCCTGGCAGAGTTTCTCCTTGCAAGATATGGTGGAAAAGCTTTTTGCTGAGTGTAGAGCGGCAAGACACGCAGAAGACGCAGATACGCAGCTCTCCGAAGCTAAGTGCCGGTCCCGGGCTTCTTTCGGCACAAACCGCTCTCAGGAGCTCCCTGCGCTCGCCACAATGCTCTGTGTGCGAAGAAGCCGCTTCTTCGCCTCCGGGAGAATCGGCGAGCGGCAGCTTCCCAAAGGCGAAGATGCAAGCTGCAGCACACAGGCACAGTGTGGGCAGCCTTCAGACTTAGAGAAAACAGTACTTTACCACTCTCCTGCCTTTTCCATGGTTATTCTATTGGAAAAGAACGAGTTTTGGACAACTACCTTTCATTCTTGCCAAACTCTTTGCAGACCCCCGTGCAAGCTTTAGAACCAGATTTTGGATGTTTTCTTTCCTGGCAGAGTTTCTCCTTGCAAGATATGGTGGAAAAGCTTTTGGCTGAGTGTAGAGCGGCAAGACACGCAGAAGACGCAGATACGCAGCTCTCCGAAGCTAAGTGCCGGTCCCGGGCTTCTTTCGGCACAAACCGCTCTCAGGAGCTCCCTGCGCTCGCCACAATGCTCTGTGTGCGAAGAAGCCGCTTCTTCGCCTGCGGGAGAATCGGCGAGCGGCAGCTTCCCAAAGGCGAAGATGCAAGCTGCGGCACACAGGCACAGTGTGGGCAGCCTTCAGACTTAGAGAAAACAGTACTTTACCACTCTCCTGCCTTTTCCATGGTTATTCTATTGGAAAAGAACGAGTTTTGGACAACTACCTTTCATTCTTGCCAAACTCTTTGCAGACCCCCGTGCAAGCTTTAGAACAAGATTTTGGATGTTTTCTTTCCTGGCAGAGTTTCTCCTTGCAAGATATGGTGGAAAAGCATTTTGGCTGAGTGTAGAGCGGCAAGACACGCAGAAGACGCAGATACGCAGCTCTCCGAAGCTAAGTGCCGGTCCCGGGCTTCTTTCGGCACAAACCGCTCTCAGGAGCTCCCTGCGCTCGCCACAATGCTCTGTGTGCGAAGAAGCCGCTTCTTCGCCTCCGGGGAGAATCGGCGAGCGGCAGCTTCCCAAAGGCGAAGATGCAAGCTGCAGCACGCAGGCACAGTGTGGGCAGCCTTCAGACTTAGAGAAAACAGTACTTTACCACTCTCCTGCCTTTTCCATGGTTATTCTATTGGAAAAGAACGAGTTTTGGACAACTACCTTTCATTCTTGCCAAACTCTTTGCAGACCCCCGTGCAAGCTTTAGAACAAGATTTTGGATGTTTTCTTTCCTGGCAGAGTTTCTCCTTGCAAGATATGGTGGAAAAGCTTTTTGCTGAGTGTAGAGCGGCAAGACACGCAGAAGACGCAGATACGCAGCTCTCCGAAGCTAAGTGCCGGTCCCGGGCTTCTTTCGGCACAAACCGCTCTCAGGAGCTCCCTGCGCTCGCCACAATGCTCTGTGTGCGAAGAAGCCGCTTCTTCGCCTGCGGGAGAATCGGCGAGCGGCAGCTTCCCAAAGGCGAAGATGCAAGCTGCGGCACACAGGCACAGTGTGGGCAGCCTTCAGGACTTAGAGAAAACAGTACTTTACCACTCTCCTGCCTTTTCCATGGTTATTCTATTGGAAAAGAACGAGTTTTGGACAACTACCTTTCATTCTTGCCAAACTCTTTGCAGACCCCCGTGCAAGCTTTAGAACAAGATTTTGGATGTTTTCTTTCCTGGCAGAGTTTCTCCTTGCAAGATATGGTGGAAAAGCTTTTGGCTGAGTGTAGAGCGGCAAGACACGCAGAAGACGCAGATACGCAGCTCTCCGAAGCTAAGTGCCGGTCCCGGGCTTCTTTCGGCACAAACCGCTCTCAGGAGCTCCCTGCGCTCGCCACAATGCTCTGTGTGCGAAGAAGCCGCTTCTTCGCCTCCGGGAGAATCGGCGAGCGGCAGCTTCCCAAAGGCGAAGATGCAAGCTGCAGCACGCAGGCACAGTGTGGGCAGCCTTCAGACTTAGAGAAAACAGTACTTTACCACTCTCCTGCCTTTTCCATGGTTATTCTATTGGAAAAGAACGAGTTTTGGACAACTACCTTTCATTCTTGCCAAACTCTTTGCAGACCCCCGTGCAAGCTTTAGAACAAGATTTTGGATGTTTTCTTTCCTGGCAGAGTTTCTCCTTGCAAGATATGGTGGAAAAGCTTTTTGCTGAGTGTAGAGCGGCAAGACACGCAGAAGACGCAGATACGCAGCTCTCCGAAGCTAAGTGCCGGTCCCGGGCTTCTTTCGGCACAAACCGCTCTCAGGAGCTCCCTGCGCTCGCCACAATGCTCTGTGTGCGAAGAAGCCGCTTCTTCGCCTGCGGGAGAATCGGCGAGCGGCAGCTTCCCAAAGGCGAAGATGCAAGCTGCGGCACACAGGCACAGTGTGGGCAGCCTTCAGACTTAGAGAAAACAGTACTTTACCACTCTCCTGCCTTTTCCATGGTTATTCTATTGGAAAAGAACGAGTTTTGGACAACTACCTTTCATTCTTGCCAAACTCTTTGCAGACCCCCGTGCAAGCTTTAGAACCAGATTTTGGATGTTTTCTTTCCTGGCAGAGTTTCTCCTTGCAAGATATGGTGGAAAAGCTTTTGGCTGAGTGTAGAGCGGCAAGACACGCAGAAGACGCAGATACGCAGCTCTCCGAAGCTAAGTGCCGGTCCCGGGCTTCTTTCGGCACAAACCGCTCTCAGGAGCTCCCTGCGCTCGCCACAATGCTCTGTGTGCGAAGAAGCCGCTTCTTCGCCTGCGGGAGAATCGGCGAGCGGCAGCTTCCCAAAGGCGAAGATGCAAGCTGCGGCACACAGGCACAGTGTGGGCAGCCTTCAGACTTAGAGAAAACAGTACTTTACCACTCTCCTGCCTTTTCCATGGTTATTCTATTGGAAAAGAACGAGTTTTGGACAACTACCTTTCATTCTTGCCAAACTCTTTGCAGACCCCCAAGCTTTAGAACAAGATTTTGGATGTTTTCTTTCCTGGCAGAGTTTCTCCTTGCAAGATATGGTGGAAAAGCTTTTGGCTGAGTGTAGAGCGGCAAGACACGCAGAAGACGCAGATACGCAGCTCTCCGAAGCTAAGTGCCGGTCCCGGGCTTCTTTCGGCACAAACCGCTCTCAGGAGCTCCCTGCGCTCGCCACAATGCTCTGTGTGCGAAGAAGCCGCTTCTTCGCCTCCGGGAGAATCGGCGAGCGGCAGCTTCCCAAAGGCGAAGATGCAAGCTGCAGCACGCAGGCACAGTGTGGGCAGCCTTCAGACTTAGAGAAAACAGTACTTTACCACTCTCCTGCCTTTTCCATGGTTATTCTATTGGAAAAGAACGAGTTTTGGACAACTACCTTTCATTCTTGCCAAACTCTTTGCAGACCCCCGTGCAAGCTTTAGAACAAGATTTTGGATGTTTTCTTTCCTGGCAGAGTTTCTCCTTGCAAGATATGCTGGAAAAGCTTTTTGCTGAGTGTAGAGCGGCAAGACACGCAGAAGACGCAGATACGCAGCTCTCCGAAGCTAAGTGCCGGTCCCGGGCTTCTTTCGGCACAAACCGCTCTCAGGAGCTCCCTGCGCTCGCCACAATGCTCTGTGTGCGAAGAAGCCGCTTCTTCGCCTGCGGGAGAATCGGCGAGCGGCAGCTTCCCAAAGGCGAAGATGCAAGCTGCAGCACACAGGCACAGTGTGGGCAGCCTTCAGACTTAGAGAAAACAGTACTTTACCACTCTCCTGCCTTTTCCATGGTTATTCTATTGGAAAAGAACGAGTTTTGGACAACTACCTTTCATTCTTGCCAAACTCTTTGCAGACCCCCGTGCAAGCTTTAGAACCAGATTTTGGATGTTTTCTTTCCTGGCAGAGTTTCTCCTTGCAAGATATGGTGGAAAAGCTTTTGGCTGAGTGTAGAGCGGCAAGACACGCAGAAGACGCAGATACGCAGCTCTCCGAAGCTAAGTGCCGGTCCCGGGCTTCTTTCGGCACAAACCGCTCTCAGGAGCTCCCTGCGCTCGCCACAATGCTCTGTGTGCGAAGAAGCCGCTTCTTCGCCTGCGGGAGAATCGGCGAGCGGCAGCTTCCCAAAGGCGAAGATGCAAGCTGCGGCACACAGGCACAGTGTGGGCAGCCTTCAGACTTAGAGAAAACAGTACTTTACCACTCTCCTGCCTTTTCCATGGTTATTCTATTGGAAAAGAACGAGTTTTGGACAACTACCTTTCATTCTTGCCAAACTCTTTGCAGACCCCCGTGCAAGCTTTAGAACAAGATTTTGGATGTTTTCTTTCCTGGCAGAGTTTCTCCTTGCAAGATATGGTGGAAAAGCTTTTGGCTGAGTGTAGAGCGGCAAGACACGCAGAAGACGCAGATACGCAGCTCTCCGAAGCTAAGTGCCGGTCCCGGGCTTCTTTCGGCACAAACCGCTCTCAGGAGCTCCCTGCGCTCGCCACAATGCTCTGTGTGCGAAGAAGCCGCTTCTTCGCCTCCGGGAGAATCGGCGAGCGGCAGCTTCCCAAAGGCGAAGATGCAAGCTGCAGCACGCAGGCACAGTGTGGGCAGCCTTCAGACTTAGAGAAAACAGTACTTTACCACTCTCCTGCCTTTTCCATGGTTATTCTATTGGAAAAGAACGAGTTTTGGACAACTACCTTTCATTCTTGCCAAACTCTTTGCAGACCCCCGTGCAAGCTTTAGAACAAGATTTTGGATGTTTTCTTTCCTGGCAGAGTTTCTCCTTGCAAGATATGGTGGAAAAGCTTTTTGCTGAGTGTAGAGCGGCAAGACACGCAGAAGACGCAGATACGCAGCTCTCCGAAGCTAAGTGCCGGTCCCGGGCTTCTTTCGGCACAAACCGCTCTCAGCAGCTCCCTGCGCTCGCCACAATGCTCTGTGTGCGAAGAAGCCGCTTCTTCGCCTGTGGGAGAATCGGCGAGCGGCAGCTTCCCAAAGGCGAAGATGCAAGCTGCAGCACACAGGCACAGTGTGGGCAGCCTTCAGACTTAGAGAAAACAGTACTTTACCACTCTCCTGCCTTTTCCATGGTTATTCTATTGGAAAAGAACGAGTTTTGGACAACTACCTTTCATTCTTGCCAAACTCTTTGCAGACCTCCGTGCAAGCTTTAGAACAAGATTTTGGATGTTTTCTTTCCTGGCAGAGTTTCTCCTTGCAAGATATGGTGGAAAAGCTTTTTGCTGAGTGTAGAGCGGCAAGACACGCAGAAGACGCAGATACGCAGCTCTCCGAAGCTAAGTGCTGGTCCCGGGCTTCTTTCGGCACAAACCGCTCTCAGGAGCTCCCTGCGCTCGCCACAATGCTCTGTGTGCGAAGAAGCCGCTTCTTCGCCTCCGGGAGAATCGGCGAGCGGCAGCTTCCCAAAGGCGAAGATGCAAGCTGCAGCACACAGGCACAGTGTGGGCAGCCTTCAGACTTAGAGAAAACAGTACTTTACCACTCTCCTGCCTTTTCCATGGTTATTCTATTGGAAAAGAACGAGTTTTGGACAACTACCTTTCATTCTTGCCAAACTCTTTGCAGACCCCCGTGCAAGCTTTAGAACCAGATTTTGGATGTTTTCTTTCCTGGCAGAGTTTCTCCTTGCAAGATATGGTGGAAAAGCTTTTGGCTGAGTGTAGAGCGGCAAGACACGCAGAAGACGCAGATACGCAGCTCTCCGAAGCTAAGTGCCGGTCCCGGGCTTCTTTCGGCACAAACCGCTCTCAGGAGCTCCCTGCGCTCGCCACAATGCTCTGTGTGCGAAGAAGCCGCTTCTTCGCCTGCGGGAGAATCGGCGAGCGGCAGCTTCCCAAAGGCGAAGATGCAAGCTGCGGCACACAGGCACAGTGTGGGCAGCCTTCAGACTTAGAGAAAACAGTACTTTACCACTCTCCTGCCTTTTCCATGGTTATTCTATTGGAAAAGAACGAGTTTTGGACAACTACCTTTCATTCTTGCCAAACTCTTTGCAGACCCCCGTGCAAGCTTTAGAACAAGATTTTGGATGTTTTCTTTCCTGGCAGAGTTTCTCCTTGCACGATATGGTGGAAAAGCTTTTGGCTGAGTGTAGAGCGGCAAGACACGCAGAAGACGCAGATACGCAGCTCTCCGAAGCTAAGTGCCGGTCCCGGGCTTCTTTCGGCACAAACCGCTCTCAGGAGCTCCCTGCGCTCGCCACAATGCTCTGTGTGCGAAGAAGCCGCTTCTTCGCCTCCGGGAGAATCGGCGAGCGGCAGCTTCCCAAAGGCGAAGATGCAAGCTGCAGCACACAGGCACAGTGTGGGCAGCCTTCAGACTTAGAGAAAACAGTACTTTACCACTCTCCTGCCTTTTCCATGGTTATTCTATTGGAAAAGAACGAGTTTTGGACAACTACCTTTCATTCTTGCCAAACTCTTTGCAGACCCCCGTGCAAGCTTTAGAACCAGATTTTGGATGTTTTCTTTCCTGGCAGAGTTTCTCCTTGCAAGATATGGTGGAAAAGCTTTTGGCTGAGTGTAGAGCGGCAAGACACGCAGAAGACGCAGATACGCAGCTCTCCGAAGCTAAGTGCCGGTCCCGGGCTTCTTTCGGCACAAACCGCTCTCAGGAGCTCCCTGCGCTCGCCACAATGCTCTGTGTGCGAAGAAGCCGCTTCTTCGCCTCCGGGAGAATCGGCGAGCGGCAGCTTCCCAAAGGCGAAGATGCAAGCTGCGGCACACAGGCACAGTGTGGGCAGCCTTCAGACTTAGAGAAAACAGTACTTTACCACTCTCCTGCCTTTTCCATGGTTATTCTATTGGAAAAGAACGAGTTTTGGACAACTACCTTTCATTCTTGCCAAACTCTTTGCAGACCCCCGTGCAAGCTTTAGAACAAGATTTTGGATGTTTTCTTTCCTGGCAGAGTTTCTCCTTGCAAGATATGGTGGAAAAGCTTTTTGCTGAGTGTAGAGCGGCAAGACACGCAGAAGACGCAGATACGCAGCTCTCCGAAGCTAAGTGCCGGTCCCGGGCTTCTTTCGGCACAAACCGCTCTCAGGAGCTCCCTGCGCTCGCCACAATGCTCTGTGTGCGAAGAAGCCGCTTCTTCGCCTGCGGGAGAATCGGCGAGCGGCAGCTTCCCAAAGGCGAAGATGCAAGCTGCGGCACACAGGCACAGTGTGGGCAGCCTTCAGACTTAGAGAAAACAGTACTTTACCACTCTCCTGCCTTTTCCATGGTTATTCTATTGGAAAAGAACGAGTTTTGGACAACTACCTTTCATTCTTGCCAAACTCTTTGCAGACCCCCGTGCAAGCTTTAGAACAAGATTTTGGATGTTTTCTTTCCTGGCAGAGTTTCTCCTTGCAAGATATGGTGGAAAAGCTTTTTGCTGAGTGTAGAGCGGCAAGACACGCAGAAGACGCAGATACGCAGCTCTCCGAAGCTAAGTGCCGGTCCCGGGCTTCTTTCGGCACAAACCGCTCTCAGGAGCTCCCTCCGCTCGCCACCATGCTCTGTGTGCGAAGAAGCCGCTTCTTCGCCTCCGGGAGAATCGGCGAGCGGCAGCTTCCCAAAGGCGAAGATGCAAGCTGCGGCACACAGGCACAGTGTGGGCAGCCTTCAGACTTAGAGAAAACAGTACTTTACCACTCTCCTGCCTTTTCCATGGTTATTCTATTGGAAAAGAACGAGTTTTGGACAACTACCTTTCATTCTTGCCAAACTCTTTGCAGACCCCCGTGCAAGCTTTAGAACCAGATTTTGGATGTTTTCTTTCCTGGCAGAGTTTCTCCTTGCAAGATATGGTGGAAAAGCTTTTTGCTGAGTGTAGAGCGGCAAGACACGCAGAAGACGCAGATACGCAGCTCTCCGAAGCTAAGTGCCGGTCCCGGGCTTCTTTCGGCACAAACCGCTCTCAGGAGCTCCCTGCGCTCGCCACAATGCTCTGTGTGCGAAGAAGCCGCTTCTTCGCCTCCGGGAGAATCGGCGAGCGGCAGCTTCCCAAAGGCGAAGATGCAAGCTGCGGCACACAGGCACAGTGTGGGCAGCCTTCAGACTTAGAGAAAACAGTACTTTACCACTCTCCTGCCTTTTCCATGGTTATTCTATTGGAAAAGAACGAGTTTTGGACAACTACCTTTCATTCTTGCCAAACTCTTTGCAGACCCCCGTGCAAGCTTTAGAACAAGATTTTGGATGTTTTCTTTCCTGGCAGAGTTTCTCCTTGCAAGATATGGTGGAAAAGCTTTTTGCTGAGTGTAGAGCGGCAAGACACGCAGAAGACGCAGATACGCAGCTCTCCGAAGCTAAGTGCCGGTCCCGGGCTTCTTTCGGCACAAACCGCTCTCAGGAGCTCCCTCCGCTCGCCACAATGCTCTGTGTGCGAAGAAGCCGCTTCTTCGCCTCCGGGAGAATCGGCGAGCGGCAGCTTCCCAAAGGCGAAGATGCAAGCTGCGGCACACAGGCACAGTGTGGGCAGCCTTCAGACTTAGAGAAAACAGTACTTTACCACTCTCCTGCCTTTTCCATGGTTATTCTATTGGAAAAGAACGAGTTTTGGACAACTACCTTTCATTCTTGCCAAACTCTTTGCAGACCCCCGTGCAAGCTTTAGAACAAGATTTTGGATGTTTTCTTTCCTGGCAGAGTTTCTCCTTGCAAGATATGGTGGAAAAGCTTTTTGCTGAGTGTAGAGCGGCAAGACACGCAGAAGACGCAGATACGCAGCTCTCCGAAGCTAAGTGCCGGTCCCGGGCTTCTTTCGGCACAAACCGCTCTCAGGAGCTCCCTGCGCTCGCCACAATGCTCTGTGTGCGAAGAAGCCGCTTCTTCGCCTCCGGGAGAATCGGCGAGCGGCAGCTTCCCAAAGGCGAAGATGCAAGCTGCGGCACGCAGGCACAGTGTGGGCAGCCTTCAGACTTAGAGAAAACAGTACTTTACCACTCTCCTGCCTTTTCCATGGTTATTCTATTGGAAAAGAACGAGTTTTGGACAACTACCTTTCATTCTTGCCAAACTCTTTGCAGACCCCCGTGCAAGCTTTAGAACAAGATTTTGGATGTTTTCTTTCCTGGCAGAGTTTCTCCTTGCAAGATATGGTGGAAAAGCTTTTGGCTGAGTGTAGAGCGGCAAGACACGCAGAAGACGCAGATACGCAGCTCTCCGAAGCTAAGTGCCGGTCCCGGGCTTCTTTCGGCACAAACCGCTCTCAGGAGCTCCCTGCGCTCGTCACAATGCTCTGTGTGCGAAGAAGCCGCTTCTTCGCCTCCGGGAGAATCGGCGAGCGGCAGCTTCCCAAAGGCGAAGATGCAAGCTGCGGCACACAGGCACAGTGTGGGCAGCCTTCAGACTTAGAGAAAACAGTACTTTACCACTCTCCTGCCTTTTCCATGGTTATTCTATTGGAAAAGAACGAGTTTTGGACAACTACCTTTCATTCTTGCCAAACTCTTTGCAGACCCCCGTGCAAGCTTTAGAACAAGATTTTGGATGTTTTCTTTCCTGGCAGAGTTTCTCCTTGCAAGATATGGTGGAAAAGCTTTTTGCTGAGTGTAGAGCGGCAAGACACGCAGAAGACGCAGATACGCAGCTCTCCGAAGCTAAGTGCCGGTCCCGGGCTTCTTTCGGCACAAACAGCTCTCAGGAGCTCCCTGCGCTCGCCACAATGCTCTGTGTGCGAAGAAGCCGCTTCTTCGCCTGCGGGAGAATCGGCGAGCGGCAGCTTCCCAAAGGCGAAGATGCAAGCTGCGGCACACAGGCACAGTGTGGGCAGCCTTCAGACTTAGAGAAAACAGTACTTTACCACTCTCCTGCCTTTTCCATGGTTATTCTATTGGAAAAGAACGAGTTTTGGACAACTACCTTTCATTCTTGCCAAACTCTTTGCAGACCCCCGTGCAAGCTTTAGAACAAGATTTTGGATGTTTTCTTTCCTGGCAGAGTTTCTCCTTGCAAGATATGGTGGAAAAGCTTTTGGCTGAGTGTAGAGCGGCAAGACACGCAGAAGACGCAGATACGCAGCTCTCCGAAGCTAAGTGCCGGTCCCGGGCTTCTTTCGGCACAAACCGCTCTCAGGAGCTCCCTGCGCTCGCCACAATGCTCTGTGTGCGAAGAAGCCGCTTCTTCGCCTCCGGGAGAATCGGCGAGCGGCAGCTTCCCAAAGGCGAAGATGCAAGCTGCGGCACGCAGGCACAGTGTGGGCAGCCTTCAGACTTAGAGAAAACAGTACTTTACCACTCTCCTGCCTTTTCCATGGTTATTCTATTGGAAAAGAACGAGTTTTGGACAACTACCTTTCATTCTTGCCAAACTCTTTGCAGACCCCCGTGCAAGCTTTAGAACAAGATTTTGGATGTTTTCTTTCCTGGCAGAGTTTCTCCTTGCAAGATATGGTGGAAAAGCTTTTTGCTGAGTGTAGAGCGGCAAGACACGCAGAAGACGCAGATACGCAGCTCTCCGAAGCTAAGTGCCGGTCCCGGGCTTCTTTCGGCACAAACCGCTCTCAGGAGCTCCCTGCGCTCGCCACAATGCTCTGTGTGCGAAGTAGCCGCTTCTTCGCCTCCGGGAGAATCGGCGAGCGGCAGCTTCCCAAAGGCGAAGATGCAAGCTGCGGCACACAGGCACAGTGTGGGCAGCATTCAGACTTAGAGAAAACAGTACTTTACCACTCTCCTGCCTTATCCATGGTTATTCTATTGGAAAAGAACGAGTTTTGGACAACTACCTTTCATTCTTGCCAAACTCTTTGCAGACCCCCGTGCAAGCTTTAGAACAAGATTTTGGATGTTTTCTTTCCTGGCAGAGTTTCTCCTTGCAAGATATGGTGGAAAAGCTTTTTGCTGAGTGTAGAGCGGCAAGACACGCAGAAGACGCAGATACGCAGCTCTCCGAAGCTAAGTGCCGGTCCCGGGCTTCTTTCGGCACAAACCGCTCTCAGGAGCTCCCTGCGCTCGCCACAATGCTCTGTGTGCGAAGAAGCCGCTTCTTCGCCTCCGGGAGAATCGGCGAGCGGCAGCTTCCCAAAGGCGAAGATGCAAGCTGCGGCACACAGGCACAGTGTGGGCAGCCTTCAGACTTAGAGAAAACAGTACTTTACCACTCTCCCGCCTTTTCCATGGTTATTCTATTGGAAAAGAACGAGTTTTGGACAACTACCTTTCATTCTTGCCAAACTCTTTGCAGACCTCCGTGCAAGCTTTAGAACAAGATTTTGGATGTTTTCTTTCCTGGCAGAGTTTCTCCTTGCAAGATATGGTGGAAAAGCTTTTTGCTGAGTGTAGAGCGGCAAGACACGCAGAAGACGCAGATACGCAGCTCTCCGAAGCTCTCCGAAGCCGGTCCCGGCTCTCCGAAGCCGGTCCCGGGCTTCTTTCGGCACAAACCGCTCTCAGGAGCTCCCTGCGCTCGCCACAATGCTCTGTGTGCGAAGAAGCCGCTTCTTCGCCTGCGGGAGAATCGGCGAGCGGCAGCTTCCCAAAGGCGAAGATGCAAGCTGCAGCACACAGGCACAGTGTGGGCAGCATTCAGACTTAGAGAAAACAGTACTTTACCACTCTCCTGCCTTATCCATGGTTATTCTATTGGAAAAGAACGAGTTTTGGACAACTACCTTTCATTCTTGCCAAACTCTTTGCAGACCCCCGTGCAAGCTTTAGAACAAGATTTTGGATGTTTTCTTTCCTGGCAGAGTTTCTCCTTGCAAGATATGGTGGAAAAGCTTTTTGCTGAGTGTAGAGCGGCAAGACACGCAGAAGACGCAGATACGCAGCTCTCCGAAGCTAAGTGCCGGTCCCGGGCTTCTTTCGGCACAAACCGCTCTCAGGAGCTCCCTGCGCTCGCCACAATGCTCTGTGTGCGAAGAAGCCGCTTCTTCGCCTCCGGGAGAATCGGCGAGCGGCAGCTTCCCAAAGGCGAAGATGCAAGCTGCAGCACACAGGCACAGTGTGGGCAGCCTTCAGACTTCGAGAAAACAGTACTTTACCACTCTCCTGCCTTTTCCATGGTTATTCTATTGGAAAAGAACGAGTTTTGGACAACTACCTTTCATTCTTGCCAAACTCTTTGCAGACCCCCGTGCAAGCTTTAGAACCAGATTTTGGATGTTTTCTTTCCTGGCAGAGTTTCTCCTTGCAAGATATGGTGGAAAAGCTTTTTGCTGAGTGTAGAGCGGCAAGACACGCAGAAGACGCAGATACGCAGCTCTCCGAAGCTAAGTGCCGGTCCCGGGCTTCTTTCGGCACAAACCGCTCTCAGGAGCTCCCTGCGCTCGCCGCAATGCTCTGTGTGCGAAGAAGCCGCTTCTTCGCCTGCGGGAGAATCGGCGAGCGGCAGCTTCCCAAAGGCGAAGATGCAAGCTGCGGCACACAGGCACAGTGTGGGCAGCCTTCAGACTTAGAGAAAACAGTACTTTACCACTCTCCTGCCTTTTCCATGGTTATTCTATTGGAAAAGAACGAGTTTTGGACAACTACCTTTCATTCTTGCCAAACTCTTTGCAGACCCCCGTGCAAGCTTTAGAACCAGATTTTGGATGTTTTCTTTCCTGGCAGAGTTTCTCCTTGCAAGATATGGTGGAAAAGCTTTTTGCTGAGTGTAGAGCGGCAAGACACGCAGAAGACGCAGATACGCAGCTCTCCGAAGCTAAGTGCCGGTCCCGGGCTTCTTTCGGCACAAACCGCTCTCAGGAGCTCCCTGCGCTCGCCACAATGCTCTGTGTGCGAAGAAGCCGCTTCTTCGCCTCCGGGAGAATCGGCGAGCGGCAGCTTCCCAAAGGCGAAGATGCAAGCTGCAGCACGCAGGCACAGTGTGGGCAGCCTTCAGACTTAGAGAAAACAGTACTTTACCACTCTCCTGCCTTTTCCATGGTTATTCTATTGGAAAAGAACGAGTTTTGGACAACTACCTTTCATTCTTGCCAAACTCTTTGCAGACCCCCGTGCAAGCTTTAGAACAAGATTTTGGATGTTTTCTTTCCTGGCAGAGTTTCTCCTTGCAAGATATGGTGGAAAAGCTTTTTGCTGAGTGTAGAGCGGCAAGACACGCAGAAGACGCAGATACGCAGCTCTCCGAAGCTAAGTGCCGGTCCCGGGCTTCTTTCGGCACAAACCGCTCTCAGGAGCTCCCTGCGCTCGCCACAATGCTCTGTGTGCGAAGAAGCCGCTTCTTCGCCTCCGGGAGAATCGGCGAGCGGCAGCTTCCCAAAGGCGAAGATGCAAGCTGCAGCACACAGGCACAGTGTGGGCAGCCTTCAGACTTCGAGAAAACAGTACTTTACCACTCTCCTGCCTTTTCCATGGTTATTCTATTGGAAAAGAACGAGTTTTGGACAACTACCTTTCATTCTTGCCAAACTCTTTGCAGACCCCCGTGCAAGCTTTAGAACCAGATTTTGGATGTTTTCTTTCCTGGCAGAGTTTCTCCTTGCAAGATATGGTGGAAAAGCTTTTTGCTGAGTGTAGAGCGGCAAGACACGCAGAAGACGCAGATACGCAGCTCTCCGAAGCTAAGTGCCGGTCCCGGGCTTCTTTCGGCACAAACCGCTCTCAGGAGCTCCCTGCGCTCGCCGCAATGCTCTGTGTGCGAAGAAGCCGCTTCTTCGCCTGCGGGAGAATCGGCGAGCGGCAGCTTCCCAAAGGCGAAGATGCAAGCTGCGGCACACAGGCACAGTGTGGGCAGCCTTCAGACTTAGAGAAAACAGTACTTTACCACTCTCCTGCCTTTTCCATGGTTATTCTATTGGAAAAGAACGAGTTTTGGACAACTACCTTTCATTCTTGCCAAACTCTTTGCAGACCCCCGTGCAAGCTTTAGAACCAGATTTTGGATGTTTTCTTTCCTGGCAGAGTTTCTCCTTGCAAGATATGGTGGAAAAGCTTTTTGCTGAGTGTAGAGCGGCAAGACACGCAGAAGACGCAGATACGCAGCTCTCCGAAGCTAAGTGCCGGTCCCGGGCTTCTTTCGGCACAAACCGCTCTCAGGAGTTCCCTGCGCTCGCCACAATGCTCTGTGTGCGAAGAAGCCGCTTCTTCGCCTGCGGGAGAATCGGCGAGCGGCAGCTTCCCAAAGGCGAAGATGCAAGCTGCAGCACACAGGCACAGTGTGGGCAGCCTTCAGACTTAGAGAAAACAGTACTTTACCACTCTCCTGCCTTTTCCATGGTTATTCTATTGGAAAAGAACGAGTTTTGGACAACTACCTTTCATTCTTGCCAAACTCTTTGCAGACCCCCGTGCAAGCTTTAGAACAAGATTTTGGATGTTTTCTTTCCTGGCAGAGTTTCTCCTTGCACGATATGGTGGAAAAGCTTTTGGCTGAGTGTAGAGCGGCAAGACACGCAGAAGACGCAGATACGCAGCTCTCCGAAGCTAAGTGCCGGTCCCGGGCTTCTTTCGGCACAAACCGCTCTCAGGAGCTCCCTGCGCTCGCCACAATGCTCTGTGTGCGAAGAAGCCGCTTCTTCGCCTGCGGGAGAATCGGCGAGCGGCAGCTTCCCAAAGGCGAAGATGCAAGCTGCAGCACACAGGCACAGTGTGGGCAGCCTTCAGACTTAGAGAAAACAGTACTTTACCACTCTCCTGCCTTTTCCATGGTTATTCTATTGGAAAAGAACGAGTTTTGGACAACTACCTTTCATTCTTGCCAAACTCTTTGCAGACCCCCGTGCAAGCTTTAGAACCAGATTTTGGATGTTTTCTTTCCTGGCAGAGTTTCTCCTTGCAAGATATGGTGGAAAAGCTTTTGGCTGAGTGTAGAGCGGCAAGACACGCAGAAGACGCAGATACGCAGCTCTCCGAAGCTAAGTGCCGGTCCCGGGCTTCTTTCGGCACAAACCGCTCTCAGGAGCTCCCTGCGCTCGCCACAATGCTCTGTGTGCGAAGAAGCCGCTTCTTCGCCTCCGGGAGAATCGGCGAGCGGCAGCTTCCCAAAGGCGAAGATGCAAGCTGCGGCACACAGGCACAGTGTGGGCAGCCTTCAGACTTAGAGAAAACAGTACTTTACCACTCTCCTGCCTTTTCCATGGTTATTCTATTGGAAAAGAACGAGTTTTGGACAACTACCTTTCATTCTTGCCAAACTCTTTGCAGACCCCCGTGCAAGCTTTAGAACAAGATTTTGGATGTTTTCTTTCCTGGCAGAGTTTCTCCTTGCAAGATATGGTGGAAAAGCTTTTGGCTGAGTGTAGAGCGGCAAGACACGCAGAAGACGCAGATACGCAGCTCTCCGAAGCTAAGTGCCGGTCCCGGGCTTCTTTCGGCACAAACCGCTCTCAGGAGCTCCCTGCGCTCGCCACAATGCTCTGTGTGCGAAGAAGCCGCTTCTTCGCCTGCGGGAGAATCGGCGAGCGGCAGCTTCCCAAAGGCGAAGATGCAAGCTGCAGCACGCAGGCACAGTGTGGGCAGCCTTCAGACTTAGAGAAAACAGTACTTTACCACTCTCCTGCCTTTTCCATGGTTATTCTATTGGAAAAGAACGAGTTTTGGACAACTACCTTTCATTCTTGCCAAACTCTTTGCAGACCCCCGTGCAAGCTTTAGAACAAGATTTTGGATGTTTTCTTTCCTGGCAGAGTTTCTCCTTGCAAGATATGGTGGAAAAGCTTTTTGCTGAGTGTAGAGCGGCAAGACACGCAGAAGACGCAGATACGCAGCTCTCCGAAGCTAAGTGCCGGTCCCGGGCTTCTTTCGGCACAAACCGCTCTCAGGAGCTCCCTGCGCTCGCCACAATGCTCTGTGTGCGAAGAAGCCGCTTCTTCGCCTGCGGGAGAATCGGCGAGCGGCAGCTTCCCAAAGGCGAAGATGCAAGCTGCGGCACACAGGCACAGTGTGGGCAGCCTTCAGACTTAGAGAAAACAGTACTTTACCACTCTCCTGCCTTTTCCATGGTTATTCTATTGGAAAAGAACGAGTTTTGGACAACTACCTTTCATTCTTGCCAAACTCTTTGCAGACCCCCGTGCAAGCTTTAGAACAAGATTTTGGATGTTTTCTTTCCTGGCAGAGTTTCTCCTTGCAAGATATGGTGGAAAAGCTTTTTGCTGAGTGTAGAGCGGCAAGACACGCAGAAGACGCAGATACGCAGCTCTCCGAAGCTAAGTGCCGGTCCCGGGCTTCTTTCGGCACAAACCGCTCTCAGGAGCTCCCTGCGCTCGCCACAATGCTCTGTGTGCGAAGAAGCCGCTTCTTCGCCTCCGGGAGAATCGGCGAGCGGCAGCTTCCCAAAGGCGAAGATGCAAGCTGCGGCACACAGGCACAGTGTGGGCAGCCTTCAGACTTAGAGAAAACAGTACTTTACCACTCTCCTGCCTTTTCCATGGTTATTCTATTGGAAAAGAACGAGTTTTGGACAACTACCTTTCATTCTTGCCAAACTCTTTGCAGACCCCCGTGCAAGCTTTAGAACAAGATTTTGGATGTTTTCTTTCCTGGCAGAGTTTCTCCTTGCAAGATATGGTGGAAAAGCTTTTTGCTGAGTGTAGAGCGGCAAGACACGCAGAAGACGCAGATACGCAGCTCTCCGAAGCTAAGTGCCGGTCCCGGGCTTCTTTCGGCACAAACCGCTCTCAGGAGCTCCCTGCGCTCGCCACAATGCTCTGTGTGCGAAGAAGCCGCTTCTTCGCCTCCGGGAGAATCGGCGAGCGGCAGCTTCCCAAAGGCGAAGATGCAAGCTGCGGCACACAGGCACAGTGTGGGCAGCCTTCAGACTTAGAGAAAACAGTACTTTACCACTCTCCTGCCTTTTCCATGGTTATTCTATTGGAAAAGAACGAGTTTTGGACAACTACCTTTCATTCTTGCCAAACTCTTTGCAGACCCCCGTGCAAGCTTTAGAACAAGATTTTGGATGTTTTCTTTCCTGGCAGAGTTTCTCCTTGCAAGATATGGTGGAAAAGCTTTTTGCTGAGTGTAGAGCGGCAAGACACGCAGAAGACGCAGATACGCAGCTCTCCGAAGCTAAGTGCCGGTCCCGGGCTTCTTTCGGCACAAACCGCTCTCAGGAGCTCCCTGCGCTCGCCACAATGCTCTGTGTGCGAAGAAGCCGCTTCTTCGCCTCCGGGAGAATCGGCGAGCGGCAGCTTCCCAAAGGCGAAGATGCAAGCTGCGGCACACAGGCACAGTGTGGGCAGCCTTCAGACTTAGAGAAAACAGTACTTTACCACTCTCCTGCCTTTTCCATGGTTATTCTATTGGAAAAGAACGAGTTTTGGACAACTACCTTTCATTCTTGCCAAACTCTTTGCAGACCCCCGTGCAAGCTTTAGAACAAGATTTTGGATGTTTTCTTTCCTGGCAGAGTTTCTCCTTGCAAGATATGGTGGAAAAGCTTTTGGCTGAGTGTAGAGCGGCAAGACGCAGAAGACGCAGATACGCAGCTCTCCGAAGCTAAGTGCCGGTCCCGGGCTTCTTTCGGCACAAACCGCTCTCAGGAGCTCCCTGCGCTCGCCACAATGCTCTGTGTGCGAAGAAGCCGCTTCTTCGCCTCTGGGAGAATCGGCGAGCGGCAGCTTCCCAAAGGCGAAGATGCAAGCTGCGGCACGCGGGCACAGTGTGGGCAGCCTTCAGACTTAGAGAAAACAGTACTTTACCACTCTCCTGCCTTTTCCATGGTTATTCTATTGGAAAAGAACGAGTTTTGGACAACTACCTTTCATTCTTGCCAAACTCTTTGCAGACCCCCGTGCAAGCTTTAGAACAAGATTTTGGATGTTTTCTTTCCTGGCAGAGTTTCTCCTTGCAAGATATGGTGGAAAAGCTTTTGGCTGAGTGTAGAGCGGCAAGACACGCAGAAGACGCAGATACGCAGCTCTCCGAAGCTAAGTGCCGGTCCCGGGCTTCTTTCGGCACAAACCGCTCTCAGGAGCTCCCTGCGCTCGCCACAATGCTCTGTGTGCGAAGAAGCCGCTTCTTCGCCTGCGGGAGAATCGGCGAGCGGCAGCTTCCCAAAGGCGAAGATGCAAGCTGCAGCACGCAGGCACAGTGTGGGCAGCCTTCAGACTTAGAGAAAACAGTACTTTACCACTCTCCTGCCTTTTCCATGGTTATTCTATTGGAAAAGAACGAGTTTTGGACAACTACCTTTCATTCTTGCCAAACTCTTTGCAGACCCCCGTGCAAGCTTTAGAACAAGATTTTGGATGTTTTCTTTCCTGGCAGAGTTTCTCCTTGCAAGATATGGTGGAAAAGCTTTTGGCTGAGTGTAGAGCGGCAAGACACGCAGAAGACGCAGATACGCAGCTCTCCGAAGCTAAGTGCCGGTCCCGGGCTTCTTTCGGCACAAACCGCTCTCAGGAGCTCCCTGCGCTCGCCACAATGCTCTGTGTGCGAAGAAGCCGCTTCTTCGCCTCCGGGAGAATCGGCGAGCGGCAGCTTCCCAAAGGCGAAGATGCAAGCTGCAGCACACAGGCACAGTGTGGGCAGCCTTCAGACTTAGAGAAAACAGTACTTTACCACTCTCCTGCCTTTTCCATGGTTATTCTATTGGAAAAGAACGAGTTTTGGACAACTACCTTTCATTCTTGCCAAACTCTTTGCAGACCCCCGTGCAAGCTTTAGAACAAGATTTTGGATGTTTTCTTTCCTGGCAGAGTTTCTCCTTGCAAGATATGGTGGAAAAGCTTTTTGCTGAGTGTAGAGCGGCAAGACACGCAGAAGACGCAGATACGCAGCTCTCCGAAGCTAAGTGCCGGTCCCGGGCTTCTTTCGGCACAAACCGCTCTCAGGAGCTCCCTGCGCTCGCCACAATGCTCTGTGTGCGAAGAAGCCGCTTCTTCGCCTGCGGGAGAATCGGCGAGCGGCAGCTTCCCAAATGCGAAGATGCAAGCTGCGGCACACAGGCACAGTGTGGGCAGCCTTCAGACTTAGAGAAAACAGTACTTTACCACTCTCCTGCCTTTTCCATGGTTATTCTATTGGAAAAGAACGAGTTTTGGACAACTACCTTTCATTCTTGCCAAACTCTTTGCAGACCCCCGTGCAAGCTTTAGAACAAGATTTTGGATGTTTTCTTTCCTGGCAGAGTTTCTCCTTGCAAGATATGGTGGAAAAGCTTTTGGCTGAGTGTAGAGCGGCAAGACACGCAGAAGACGCAGATACGCAGCTCTCCGAAGCTAAGTGCCGGTCCCGGGCTTCTTTCGGCACAAACCGCTCTCAGGAGCTCCCTGCGCTCGCCACAATGCTCTGTGTGCGAAGAAGCCGCTTCTTCGCCTCCGGGAGAATCGGCGAGCGGCAGCTTCCCAAAGGCGAAGATGCAAGCTGCGGCACACAGGCACAGTGTGGGCAGCCTTCAGACTTAGAGAAAACAGTACTTTACCACTCTCCTGCCTTTTCCATGGTTATTCTATTGGAAAAGAACGAGTTTTGGACAACTACCTTTCATTCTTGCCAAACTCTTTGCAGACCCCCGTGCAAGCTTTAGAACCAGATTTTGGATGTTTTCTTTCCTGGCAGAGTTTCTCCTTGCAAGATATGGTGGAAAAGCTTTTTGCTGAGTGTAGAGCGGCAAGACACGCAGAAGACGCAGATACGCAGCTCTCCGAAGCTAAGTGCCGGTCCCGGGCTTCTTTCGGCACAAACCGCTCTCAGGAGCTCCCTGCGCTCGCCACAATGCTCTGTGTGCGAAGAAGCCGCTTCTTCGCCTCCGGGAGAATCGGCGAGCGGCAGCTTCCCAAAGGCGAAGATGCAAGCTGCGGCACACAGGCACAGTGTGGGCAGCCTTCAGACTTAGAGAAAACAGTACTTTACCACTCTCCTGCCTTTTCCATGGTTATTCTATTGGAAAAGAACGAGTTTTGGACAACTACCTTTCATTCTTGCCAAACTCTTTGCAGACCCCCGTGCAAGCTTTAGAACAAGATTTTGGATATTTTCTTTCCTGGCAGAGTTTCTCCTTGCAAGATATGGTGGAAAAGCTTTTGGCTGAGTGTAGAGCGGCAAGACACGCAGAAGACGCAGATACGCAGCTCTCCGAAGCTAAGTGCCGGTCCCGGGCTTCTTTCGGCACAAACCGCTCTCAGGAGCTCCCTGCGCTCGCCACAATGCTCTGTGTGCGAAGAAGCCGCTTCTTCGCCTCCGGGAGAATCGGCGAGAGGCAGCTTCCCAAAGGCGAAGATGCAAGCTGCAGCACACAGGCACAGTGTGGGCAGCATTCAGACTTAGAGAAAACAGTACTTTACCACTCTCCTGCCTTATCCATGGTTATTCTATTGGAAAAGAACGAGTTTTGGACAACTACCTTTCATTCTTGCCAAACTCTTTGCAGACCCCCGTGCAAGCTTTAGAACAAGATTTTGGATGTTTTCTTTCCTGGCAGAGTTTCTCCTTGCAAGATATGGTGGGAAAGCTTTTTGCTGAGTGTAGAGCGGCAAGACACGCAGAAGACGCAGATACGCAGCTCTCCGAAGCTAAGTGCCGGTCCCGGGCTTCTTTCGGCACAAACCGCTCTCAGCAGCTCCCTGCGCTCGCCACAATGCTCTGTGTGCGAAGAAGCCGCTTCTTCGCCTCCGGGAGAATCGGCGAGCGGCAGCTTCCCAAAGGCGAAGATGCAAGCTGCGGCACACAGGCACAGTGTGGGCAGCCTTCAGACTTAGAGAAAACAGTACTTTACCACTCTCCTGCCTTTTCCATGGTTATTCTATTGGAAAAGAACGAGTTTTGGACAACTACCTTTCATTCTTGCCAAACTCTTTGCAGACCCGCGTGCAAGCTTTAGAACAAGATTTTGGATGTTTTCTTTCCTGGCAGAGTTTCTCCTTGCAAGATATGGTGGAAAAGCTTTTGGCTGAGTGTAGAGCGGCAAGACACGCAGAAGACGCAGATACGCAGCTCTCCGAAGCTAAGTGCCGGTCCCGGGCTTCTTTCGGCACAAACCGCTCTCAGGAGCTCCCTGCGCTCGCCACAATGCTCTGTGTGCGAAGAAGCCGCTTCTTCGCCTCCGGGAGAATCGGCGAGCGGCAGCTTCCCAAAGGCGAAGATGCAAGCTGCACCACACAGGCACAGTGTGGGCAGCCTTCAGACTTAGAGAAAACAGTACTTTACCACTCTCCTGCCTTTTCCATGGTTATTCTATTGGAAAAGAACGAGTTTTGAACAACTACCTTTCATTCTTGCCAAACTCTTTGCAGACCTCCGTGCAAGCTTTAGAACAAGATTTTGGATGTTTTCTTTCCTGGCAGAGTTTCTCCTTGCAAGATATGGTGGAAAAGCTTTTTGCTGAGTGTAGAGCGGCAAGACACGCAGAAGACGCAGATACGCAGCTCTCCGAAGCTAAGTGCCGGTCCCGGGCTTCTTTCGGCACAAACCGCTCTCAGGAGCTCCCTGCGCTCGCCACAATGCTCTGTGTGCGAAGAAGCCGCTTCTTCGCCTCCGGGAGAATCGGCGAGCGGCAGCTTCCCAAAGGCGAAGATGCAAGCTGCAGCACACAGGCACAGTGTGGGCAGCCTTCAGACTTAGAGAAAACAGTACTTTACCACTCTCCTGCCTTTTCCATGGTTATTCTATTGGAAAAGAACGAGTTTTGAACAACTACCTTTCATTCTTGCCAAACTCTTTGCAGACCTCCGTGCAAGCTTTAGAACAAGATTTTGGATGTTTTCTTTCCTGGCAGAGTTTCTCCTTGCAAGATATGGTGGAAAAGCTTTTTGCTGAGTGTAGAGCGGCAAGACACGCAGAAGACGCAGATACGCAGCTCTCCGAAGCTAAGTGCCGGTCCCGGGCTTCTTTCGGCACAAACCGCTCTCAGGAGCTCCCTGCGCTCGCCACAATGCTCTGTGTGCGAAGAAGCCGCTTCTTCGCCTGCGGGAGAATCGGCGAGCGGCAGCTTCCCAAAGGCGAAGATGCAAGCTGCGGCACACAGGCACAGTGTGGGCAGCCTTCAGACTTAGAGAAAACAGTACTTTACCACTCTCCTGCCTTTTCCATGGTTATTCTATTGGAAAAGAACGAGTTTTGGACAACTACCTTTCATTCTTGCCAAACTCTTTGCAGACCCCCGTGCAAGCTTTAGAACAAGATTTTGGATGTTTTCTTTCCTGGCAGAGTTTCTCCTTGCAAGATATGGTGGAAAAGCTTTTTGCTGAGTGTAGAGCGGCAAGACACGCAGAAGACGCAGATACGCAGCTCTCCGAAGCTAAGTGCCGGTCCCGGGCTTCTTTCGGCACAAACCGCTCTCAGGAGCTCCCTGCGCTCGCCACAATGCTCTGTGTGCGAAGAAGCCGCTTCTTCGCCTCCGGGAGAATCGGCGAGCGGCAGCTTCCCAAAGGCGAAGATGCAAGCTGCAGCACACAGGCACAGTGTGGGCAGCCTTCAGACTTAGAGAAAACAGTACTTTACCACTCTCCTGCCTTTTCCATGGTTATTCTATTGGAAAAGAACGAGTTTTGGACAACTACCTTTCATTCTTGCCAAACTCTTTGCAGACCCCCGTGCAAGCTTTAGAACAAGATTTTGGATGTTTTCTTTCCTGGCAGAGTTTCTCCTTGCAAGATATGGTGGAAAAGCTTTTTGCTGAGTGTAGAGCGGCAAGACACGCAGAAGACGCAGATACGCAGCTCTCCGAAGCTAAGTGCCGGTCCCGGGCTTCTTTCGGCACAAACCGCTCTCAGGAGCTCCCTGCGCTCGCCACAATGCTCTGTGTGCGAAGAAGCCGCTTCTTCGCCTCCGGGAGAATCGGCGAGCGGCAGCTTCCCAAAGGCGAAGATGCAAGCTGCAGCACACAGGCACAGTGTGGGCAGCATTCAGACTTAGAGAAAACAGTACTTTACCACTCTCCTGCCTTTTCCATGGTTATTCTATTGGAAAAGAACGAGTTTTGAACAACTACCTTTCATTCTTGCCAAACTCTTTGCAGACCTCCGTGCAAGCTTTAGAACAAGATTTTGGATGTTTTCTTTCCTGGCAGAGTTTCTCCTTGCAAGATATGGTGGAAAAGCTTTTTGCTGAGTGTAGAGCGGCAAGACACGCAGAAGACGCAGATACGCAGCTCTCCGAAGCTAAGTGCCGGTCCCGGGCTTCTTTCGGCACAAACCGCTCTCAGGAGCTCCCTGCGCTCGCCACAATGCTCTGTGTGCGAAGAAGCCGCTTCTTCGCCTCCGGGAGAATCGGCGAGCGGCAGCTTCCCAAAGGCGAAGATGCAAGCTGCGGCACACAGGCACAGTGTGGGCAGCCTTCAGACTTAGAGAAAACAGTACTTTACCACTCTCCTGCCTTTCCCATGGTTATTCTATTGGAAAAGAACGAGTTTTGGACAACTACCTTTCATTCTTGCCAAACTCTTTGCAGACCCCCGTGCAAGCTTTAGAACAAGATTTTGGATGTTTTCTTTCCTGGCAGAGTTTCTCCTTGCAAGATATGGTGGAAAAGCTTTTTGCTGAGTGTAGAGCGGCAAGACACGCAGAAGACGCAGATACGCAGCTCTCCGAAGCTAAGTGCCGGTCCCGGGCTTCTTTCGGCACAAACCGCTCTCAGGAGCTCCCTGCGCTCGCCACAATGCTCTGTGTGCGAAGAAGCCGCTTCTTCGCCTCCGGGAGAATCGGCGAGCGGCAGCTTCCCAAAGGCGAAGATGCAAGCTGCAGCACGCAGGCACAGTGTGGGCAGCCTTCAGACTTAGAGAAAACAGTACTTTACCACTCTCCTGCCTTTTCCATGGTTATTCTATTGGAAAAGAACGAGTTTTGGACAACTACCTTTCATTCTTGCCAAACTCTTTGCAGACCCCCGTGCAAGCTTTAGAACAAGATTTTGGATGTTTTCTTTCCTGGCAGAGTTTCTCCTTGCAAGATATGGTGGAAAAGCTTTTTGCTGAGTGTAGAGCGGCAAGACACGCAGAAGACGCAGATACGCAGCTCTCCAAAGCTAAGTGCCGGTCCCGGGCTTCTTTCGGCACAAACCGCTCTCAGGAGCTCCCTGCGCTCGCCACAATGCTCTGTGTGCGAAGAAGCCGCTTCTTCGCCTGCGGGAGAATCGGCGAGCGGCAGCTTCCCAAAGGCGAAGATGCAAGCTGCAGCACACAGGCACAGTGTGGGCAGCCTTCAGACTTAGAGAAAACAGTACTTTACCACTCTCCTGCCTTTTCCATGGTTATTCTATTGGAAAAGAACGAGTTTTGGACAACTACCTTTCATTCTTGCCAAACTCTTTGCAGACCCCCGTGCAAGCTTTAGAACAAGATTTTGGATGTTTTCTTTCCTGGCAGAGTTTCTCCTTGCAAGATATGGTGGAAAAGCTTTTGGCTGAGTGTAGAGCGGCAAGACACGCAGAAGACGCAGATACGCAGCTCTCCGAAGCTAAGTGCCGGTCCCGGGCTTCTTTCGGCACAAACCGCTCTCAGGAGCTCCCTGCGCTCGCCACAATGCTCTGTGTGCGAAGAAGCCGCTTCTTCGCCTCCGGGAGAATCGGCGAGCGGCAGCTTCCCAAAGGCGAAGATGCAAGCTGCAGCACACAGGCACAGTGTGGGCAGCCTTCAGACTTAGAGAAAACAGTACTTTACCACTCTCCTGCCTTTTCCATGGTTATTCTATTGGAAAAGAACGAGTTTTGGACAACTACCTTTCATTCTTGCCAAACTCTTTGCAGACCCCCGTGCAAGCTTTAGAACAAGATTTTGGATGTTTTCTTTCCTGGCAGAGTTTCTCCTTGCAAGATATGGTGGAAAAGCTTTTTGCTGAGTGTAGAGCGGCAAGACACGCAGAAGACGCAGATACGCAGCTCTCCGAAGCTAAGTGCCGGTCCCGGGCTTCTTTCGGCACAAACCGCTCTCAGGAGCTCCCTGCGCTCGCCACAATGCTCTGTGTGCGAAGAAGCCGCTTCTTCGCCTCCGGGAGAATCGGCGAGCGGCAGCTTCCCAAAGGCGAAGATGCAAGCTGCAGCACACAGGCACAGTGTGGGCAGCCTTCAGACTTAGAGAAAACAGTACTTTACCACTCTCCTGCCTTTTCCATGGTTATTCTATTGGAAAAGAACGAGTTTTGGACAACTACCTTTCATTCTTGCCAAACTCTTTGCAGACCCCCGTGCAAGCTTTAGAACAAGATTTTGGATGTTTTCTTTCCTGGCAGAGTTTCTCCTTGCAAGATATGGTGGAAAAGCTTTTGGCTGAGTGTAGAGCGGCAAGACACGCAGAAGACGCAGATACGCAGCTCTCCGAAGCTAAGTGCCGGTCCCGGGCTTCTTTCGGCACAAACCGCTCTCAGGAGCTCCCTGCGCTCGCCACAATGCTCTGTGTGCGAAGAAGCCGCTTCTTCGCCTCCGGGAGAATCGGCGAGCGGCAGCTTCCCAAAGGCGAAGATGCAAGCTGCAGCACACAGGCACAGTGTGGGCAGCCTTCAGACTTAGAGAAAACAGTACTTTACCACTCTCCTGCCTTTTCCATGGTTATTCTATTGGAAAAGAACGAGTTTTGAACAACTACCTTTCATTCTTGCCAAACTCTTTGCAGACCTCCGTGCAAGCTTTAGAACAAGATTTTGGATGTTTTCTTTCCTGGCAGAGTTTCTCCTTGCAAGATATGGTGGAAAAGCTTTTTGCTGAGTGTAGAGCGGCAAGACACGCAGAAGACGCAGATACGCAGCTCTCCGAAGCTAAGTGCCGGTCCCGGGCTTCTTTCGGCACAAACCGCTCTCAGGAGCTCCCTGCGCTCGCCACAATGCTCTGTGTGCGAAGAAGCCGCTTCTTCGCCTGCGGGAGAATCGGCGAGCGGCAGCTTCCCAAAGGCGAAGATGCAAGCTGCGGCACACAGGCACAGTGTGGGCAGCCTTCAGACTTAGAGAAAACAGTACTTTACCACTCTCCTGCCTTTTCCATGGTTATTCTATTGGAAAAGAACGAGTTTTGGACAACTACCTTTCATTCTTGCCAAACTCTTTGCAGACCCCCGTGCAAGCTTTAGAACAAGATTTTGGATGTTTTCTTTCCTGGCAGAGTTTCTCCTTGCAAGATATGGTGGAAAAGCTTTTTGCTGAGTGTAGAGCGGCAAGACACGCAGAAGACGCAGATACGCAGCTCTCCGAAGCTAAGTGCCGGTCCCGGGCTTCTTTCGGCACAAACCGCTCTCAGGAGCTCCCTGCGCTCGCCACAATGCTCTGTGTGCGAAGAAGCCGCTTCTTCGCCTCCGGGAGAATCGGCGAGCGGCAGCTTCCCAAAGGCGAAGATGCAAGCTGCAGCACACAGGCACAGTGTGGGCAGCCTTCAGACTTAGAGAAAACAGTACTTTACCACTCTCCTGCCTTTTCCATGGTTATTCTATTGGAAAAGAACGAGTTTTGGACAACTACCTTTCATTCTTGCCAAACTCTTTGCAGACCCGCGTGCAAGCTTTAGAACAAGATTTTGGATGTTTTCTTTCCTGGCAGAGTTTCTCCTTGCAAGATATGGTGGAAAAGCTTTTTGCTGAGTGTAGAGCGGCAAGACACGCAGAAGACGCAGATACGCAGCTCTCCGAAGCTAAGTGCCGGTCCCGGGCTTCTTTCGGCACAAACCGCTCTCAGGAGCTCCCTGCGCTCGCCACAATGCTCTGTGTGCGAAGAAGCCGCTTCTTCGCCTCCGGGAGAATCGGCGAGCGGCAGCTTCCCAAAGGCGAAGATGCAAGCTGCAGCACACAGGCACAGTGTGGGCAGCATTCAGACTTAGAGAAAACAGTACTTTACCACTCTCCTGCCTTTTCCATGGTTATTCTATTGGAAAAGAACGAGTTTTGAACAACTACCTTTCATTCTTGCCAAACTCTTTGCAGACCTCCGTGCAAGCTTTAGAACAAGATTTTGGATGTTTTCTTTCCTGGCAGAGTTTCTCCTTGCAAGATATGGTGGAAAAGCTTTTTGCTGAGTGTAGAGCGGCAAGACACGCAGAAGACGCAGATACGCAGCTCTCCGAAGCTAAGTGCCGGTCCCGGGCTTCTTTCGGCACAAACCGCTCTCAGGAGCTCCCTGCGCTCGCCACAATGCTCTGTGTGCGAAGAAGCCGCTTCTTCGCCTCCGGGAGAATCGGCGAGCGGCAGCTTCCCAAAGGCGAAGATGCAAGCTGCGGCACACAGGCACAGTGTGGGCAGCCTTCAGACTTAGAGAAAACAGTACTTTACCACTCTCCTGCCTTTCCCATGGTTATTCTATTGGAAAAGAACGAGTTTTGGACAACTACCTTTCATTCTTGCCAAACTCTTTGCAGACCCCCGTGCAAGCTTTAGAACAAGATTTTGGATGTTTTCTTTCCTGGCAGAGTTTCTCCTTGCAAGATATGGTGGAAAAGCTTTTTGCTGAGTGTAGAGCGGCAAGACACGCAGAAGACGCAGATACGCAGCTCTCCGAAGCTAAGTGCCGGTCCCGGGCTTCTTTCGGCACAAACCGCTCTCAGGAGCTCCCTGCGCTCGCCACAATGCTCTGTGTGCGAAGAAGCCGCTTCTTCGCCTCCGGGAGAATCGGCGAGCGGCAGCTTCCCAAAGGCGAAGATGCAAGCTGCAGCACGCAGGCACAGTGTGGGCAGCCTTCAGACTTAGAGAAAACAGTACTTTACCACTCTCCTGCCTTTTCCATGGTTATTCTATTGGAAAAGAACGAGTTTTGGACAACTACCTTTCATTCTTGCCAAACTCTTTGCAGACCCCCGTGCAAGCTTTAGAACAAGATTTTGGATGTTTTCTTTCCTGGCAGAGTTTCTCCTTGCAAGATATGGTGGAAAAGCTTTTTGCTGAGTGTAGAGCGGCAAGACACGCAGAAGACGCAGATACGCAGCTCTCCAAAGCTAAGTGCCGGTCCCGGGCTTCTTTCGGCACAAACCGCTCTCAGGAGCTCCCTGCGCTCGCCACAATGCTCTGTGTGCGAAGAAGCCGCTTCTTCGCCTGCGGGAGAATCGGCGAGCGGCAGCTTCCCAAAGGCGAAGATGCAAGCTGCAGCACACAGGCACAGTGTGGGCAGCCTTCAGACTTAGAGAAAACAGTACTTTACCACTCTCCTGCCTTTTCCATGGTTATTCTATTGGAAAAGAACGAGTTTTGGACAACTACCTTTCATTCTTGCCAAACTCTTTGCAGACCCCCGTGCAAGCTTTAGAACAAGATTTTGGATGTTTTCTTTCCTGGCAGAGTTTCTCCTTGCAAGATATGGTGGAAAAGCTTTTGGCTGAGTGTAGAGCGGCAAGACACGCAGAAGACGCAGATACGCAGCTCTCCGAAGCTAAGTGCCGGTCCCGGGCTTCTTTCGGCACAAACCGCTCTCAGGAGCTCCCTGCGCTCGCCACAATGCTCTGTGTGCGAAGAAGCCGCTTCTTCGCCTCCGGGAGAATCGGCGAGCGGCAGCTTCCCAAAGGCGAAGATGCAAGCTGCAGCACACAGGCACAGTGTGGGCAGCCTTCAGACTTAGAGAAAACAGTACTTTACCACTCTCCTGCCTTTTCCATGGTTATTCTATTGGAAAAGAACGAGTTTTGGACAACTACCTTTCATTCTTGCCAAACTCTTTGCAGACCCCCGTGCAAGCTTTAGAACAAGATTTTGGATGTTTTCTTTCCTGGCAGAGTTTCTCCTTGCAAGATATGGTGGAAAAGCTTTTTGCTGAGTGTAGAGCGGCAAGACACGCAGAAGACGCAGATACGCAGCTCTCCGAAGCTAAGTGCCGGTCCCGGGCTTCTTTCGGCACAAACCGCTCTCAGGAGCTCCCTGCGCTCGCCACAATGCTCTGTGTGCGAAGAAGCCGCTTCTTCGCCTCCGGGAGAATCGGCGAGCGGCAGCTTCCCAAAGGCGAAGATGCAAGCTGCAGCACACAGGCACAGTGTGGGCAGCCTTCAGACTTAGAGAAAACAGTACTTTACCACTCTCCTGCCTTTTCCATGGTTATTCTATTGGAAAAGAACGAGTTTTGGACAACTACCTTTCATTCTTGCCAAACTCTTTGCAGACCCCCGTGCAAGCTTTAGAACAAGATTTTGGATGTTTTCTTTCCTGGCAGAGTTTCTCCTTGCAAGATATGGTGGAAAAGCTTTTGGCTGAGTGTAGAGCGGCAAGACACGCAGAAGACGCAGATACGCAGCTCTCCGAAGCTAAGTGCCGGTCCCGGGCTTCTTTCGGCACAAACCGCTCTCAGGAGCTCCCTGCGCTCGCCACAATGCTCTGTGTGCGAAGAAGCCGCTTCTTCGCCTCCGGGAGAATCGGCGAGCGGCAGCTTCCCAAAGGCGAAGATGCAAGCTGCAGCACACAGGCACAGTGTGGGCAGCCTTCAGACTTCGAGAAAACAGTACTTTACCACTCTCCTGCCTTTTCCATGGTTATTCTATTGGAAAAGAACGAGTTTTGGACAACTACCTTTCATTCTTGCCAAACTCTTTGCAGACCCCCGTGCAAGCTTTAGAACAAGATTTTGGATGTTTTCTTTCCTGGCAGAGTTTCTCCTTGCAAGATATGGTGGAAAAGCTTTTTGCTGAGTGTAGAGCGGCAAGACACGCAGAAGACGCAGATACGCAGCTCTCCGAAGCTAAGTGCCGGTCCCGGGCTTCTTTCGGCACAAACCGCTCTCAGGAGCTCCCTGCGCTCGCCACAATGCTCTGTGTGCGAAGAAGCCGCTTCTTCGCCTGCGGGAGAATCGGCGAGCGGCAGCTTCCCAAAGGCGAAGATGCAAGCTGCAGCACACAGGCACAGTGTGGGCAGCCTTCAGACTTAGAGAAAACAGTACTTTACCACTCTCCTGCCTTTTCCATGGTTATTCTATTGGAAAAGAACGAGTTTTGGACAACTACCTTTCATTCTTGCCAAACTCTTTGCAGACCCCCGTGCAAGCTTTAGAACAAGATTTTGGATGTTTTCTTTCCTGGCAGAGTTTCTCCTTGCAAGATATGGTGGAAAAGCTTTTGGCTGAGTGTAGAGCGGCAAGACACGCAGAAGACGCAGATACGCAGCTCTCCGAAGCTAAGTGCCGGTCCCGGGCTTCTTTCGGCACAAACCGCTCTCAGGAGCTCCCTGCGCTCGCCACAATGCTCTGTGTGCGAAGAAGCCGCTTCTTCGCCTCCGGGAGAATCAGCGAGCGGCAGCTTCCCAAAGGCGAAGATGCAAGCTGCAGCACACAGGCACAGTGTGGGCAGCCTTCAGACTTAGAGAAAACAGTACTTTACCACTCTCCTGCCTTTTCCATGGTTATTCTATTGGAAAAGAACGAGTTTTGGACAACTACCTTTCATTCTTGCCAAACTCTTTGCAGACCCCCGTGCAAGCTTTAGAACAAGATTTTGGATGTTTTCTTTCCTGGCAGAGTTTCTCCTTGCAAGATATGGTGGAAAAGCTTTTTGCTGAGTGTAGAGCGGCAAGACACGCAGAAGACGCAGATACGCAGCTCTCCGAAGCTAAGTGCCGGTCCCGGGCTTCTTTCGGCACAAACCGCTCTCAGGAGCTCCCTGCGCTCGCCACAATGCTCTGTGTGCGAAGAAGCCGCTTCTTCGCCTCCGGGAGAATCGGCGAGCGGCAGCTTCCCCAAAGGCGAAGATGCAAGCTGCAGCACACAGGCACAGTGTGGGCAGCCTTCAGACTTAGAGAAAACAGTACTTTACCACTCTCCTGCCTTTTCCATGGTTATTCTATTGGAAAAGAACGAGTTTTGGACAACTACCTTTCATTCTTGCCAAACTCTTTGCAGACCCCCGTGCAAGCTTTAGAACAAGATTTTGGATGTTTTCTTCCCTGGCAGAGTTTCTCCTTGCAAGATATGGTGAAAAAGCTTTTTGCTGAGTGTAGAGCGGCAAGACACGCAGAAGACGCAGATACGCAGCTCTCCGAAGCTAAGTGCCGGTCCCGGGCTTCTTTCGGCACAAACCGCTCTCAGGAGCTCCCTGCGCTCGCCACAATGCTCTGTGTGTGAAGAAGCCGCTTCTTCGCCTCCGGGAGAATCGGCGAGCGGCAGCTTCCCAAAGGCGAAGATGCAAGCTGCAGCACACAGGCACAGTGTGGGCAGCCTTCAGACTTAGAGAAAACAGTACTTTACCACTCTCCTGCCTTTTCCATGGTTATTCTATTGGAAAAGAACGAGTTTTGGACAACTACCTTTCATTCTTGCCAAACTCTTTGCAGACCCCCGTGCAAGCTTTAGAACAAGATTTTGGATGTTTTCTTTCCTGGCAGAGTTTCTCCTTGCAAGATATGGTGGAAAAGCTTTTTGCTGAGTGTAGAGCGGCAAGACACGCAGAAGACGCAGATACGCAGCTCTCCGAAGCTAAGTGCCGGTCCCGGGCTTCTTTCGGCACAAACCGCTCTCAGGAGCTCCCTGCGCTCGCCACAATGCTCTGTGTGCGAAGAAGCCGCTTCTTCGCCTCCGGGAGAATCGGCGAGCGGCAGCTTCCCAAAGGCGAAGATGCAAGCTGCAGCACACAGGCACAGTGTGGGCAGCCTTCAGACTTAGAGAAAACAGTACTTTACCACTCTCCTGCCTTTTCCATGGTTATTCTATTGGAAAAGAACGAGTTTTGGACAACTACCTTTCATTCTTGCCAAACTCTTTGCAGACCCCCGTGCAAGCTTTAGAACAAGATTTTGGATGTTTTCTTTCCTGGCAGAGTTTCTCCTTGCAAGATATGGTGGAAAAGCTTTTTGCTGAGTGTAGAGCGGCAAGACACGCAGAAGACGCAGATACGCAGCTCTCCGAAGCTAAGTGCCGGTCCCGGGCTTCTTTCGGCACAAACCGCTCTCAGGAGCTCCCTGCGCTCGCCACAATGCTCTGTGTGCGAAGAAGCCGCTTCTTCGCCTCCGGGAGAATCGGCGAGCGGCAGCTTCCCAAAGGCGAAGATGCAAGCTGCAGCACACAGGCACAGTGTGGGCAGCCTTCAGACTTAGAGAAAACAGTACTTTACCACTCTCCTGCCTTTTCCATGGTTATTCTATTGGAAAAGAACGAGTTTTGGACAACTACCTTTCATTCTTGCCCAAACTCTTTGCAGACCCCCGTGCAAGCTTTAGAACAAGATTTTGGATGTTTTCTTTCCTGGCAGAGTTTCTCCTTGCAAGATATGGTGGAAAAGCTTTTTGCTGAGTGTAGAGCGGCAAGACACGCAGAAGACGCAGATACGCAGCTCTCCGAAGCTAAGTGCCGGTCCCGGGCTTCTTTCGGCACAAACCGCTCTCAGGAGCTCCCTGCGCTCGCCACAATGCTCTGTGTGCGAAGAAGCCGCTTCTTCGCCTCCGGGAGAATCGGCGAGCGGCAGCTTCCCAAAGGCGAAGATGCAAGCTGCAGCACACAGGCACAGTGTGGCAGCATTCAGACTTAGAGAAAACAGTACTTTACCACTCTCCTGCCTTATCCATGGTTATTCTATTGGAAAAGAACGAGTTTTGGACAACTACCTTTCATTCTTGCCAAACTCTTTGCAGACCCCCGTGCAAGCTTTAGAACAAGATTTTGGATGTTTTCTTTCCTGGCAGAGTTTCTCCTTGCAAGATATGGTGGAAAAGCTTTTTGCTGAGTGTAGAGCGGCAAGACACGCAGAAGACGCAGATACGCAGCTCTCCGAAGCTAAGTGCCGGTCCCGGGCTTCTTTCGGCACAAACCGCTCTCAGGAGCTCCCTGCGCTCGCCACAATGCTCTGTGTGCGAAGAAGCCGCTTCTTCGCCTCGGGAGAATCGGCGAGCGGCAGCTTCCCAAAGGCGAAGATGCAAGCTGCGGCACACAGGCACAGTGTGGGCAGCCTTCAGACTTAGAGAAAACAGTACTTTACCACTCTCCTGCCTTTTCCATGGTTATTCTATTGGAAAAGAACGAGTTTTGGACAACTACCTTTCATTCTTGCCAAACTCTTTGCAGACCCCCGTGCAAGCTTTAGAACAAGATTTTGGGATGTTTTCTTTCCTGGCAGAGTTTCTCCTTGCAAGATATGGTGGAAAAGCTTTTTGCTGAGTGTAGAGCGGCAAGACACGCAGAAGACGCAGATACGCAGCTCTCCGAAGCTAAGTGCCGGTCCCGGGCTTCTTTCGGCACAAACCGCTCTCAGGAGCTCCCTGCGCTCGCCACAATGCTCTGTGTGCGAAGAAGCCGCTTCTTCGCCTCCGGGAGAATCGGCGAGCGGCAGCTTCCCAAAGGCGAAGATGCAAGCTGCAGCACACAGGCACAGTGTGGGCAGCCTTCAGACTTAGAGAAAACAGTACTTTACCACTCTCCTGCCTTTTCCATGGTTATTCTATTGGAAAAGAACGAGTTTTGGACAACTACCTTTCATTCTTGCCAAACTCTTTGCAGACCCCCGTGCAAGCTTTAGAACCAGATTTTGGATGTTTTCTTTCCTGGCAGAGTTTCTCCTTGCAAGATATGGTGGAAAAGCTTTTTGCTGAGTGTAGAGCGGCAAGACACGCAGAAGACGCAGATACGCAGCTCTCCGAAGCTAAGTGCCGGTCCCGGGCTTCTTTCGGCACAAACCGCTCTCAGGAGCTCCCTGCGCTCGCCACAATGCTCTGTGTGCGAAGAAGCCGCTTCTTCGCCTCCGGGAGAATCGGCGAGCGGCAGCTTCCCAAAGGCGAAGATGCAAGCTGCGGCACACAGGCACAGTGTGGGCAGCCTTCAGACTTAGAGAAAACAGTACTTTACCACTCTCCTGCCTTTTCCATGGTTATTCTATTGGAAAAGAACGAGTTTTGGACAACTACCTTTCATTCTTGCCAAACTCTTTGCAGACCCCCGTGCAAGCTTTAGAACAAGATTTTGGATGTTTTCTTTCCTGGCAGAGTTTCTCCTTGCAAGATATGGTGGAAAAGCTTTTTGCTGAGTGTAGAGCGGCAAGACACGCAGAAGACGCAGATACGCAGCTCTCCGAAGCTAAGTGCCGGTCCCGGGCTTCTTTCGGCACAAACCGCTCTCAGGAGCTCCCTGCGCTCGCCACAATGCTCTGTGTGCGAAGAAGCCGCTTCTTCGCCTCCGGGAGAATCGGCGAGCGGCAGCTTCCCAAAGGCGAAGATGCAAGCTGCAGCACACAGGCACAGTGTGGGCAGCCTTCAGACTTAGAGAAAACAGTACTTTACCACTCTCCTGCCTTTTCCATGGTTATTCTATTGGAAAAGAACGAGTTTTGGACAACTACCTTTCATTCTTGCCAAACTCTTTGCAGACCCCCGTGCAAGCTTTAGAACAAGATTTTGGATGTTTTCTTTCCTGGCAGAGTTTCTCCTTGCAAGATATGGTGGAAAAGCTTTTGGCTGAGTGTAGAGCGGCAAGACACGCAGAAGACGCAGATACGCAGCTCTCCGAAGCTAAGTGCCGGTCCCGGGCTTCTTTCGGCACAAACCGCTCTCAGGAGCTCCCTGCGCTCGCCACAATGCTCTGTGTGCGAAGAAGCCGCTTCTTCGCCTCCGGGAGAATCGGCGAGCGGCAGCTTCCCAAAGGCGAAGATGCAAGCTGCAGCACACAGGCACAGTGTGGGCAGCCTTCAGACTTAGAGAAAACAGTACTTTACCACTCTCCTGCCTTTTCCATGGTTATTCTATTGGAAAAGAACGAGTTTTTGGACAACTACCTTTCATTCTTGCCAAACTCTTTGCAGACCCCCGTGCAAGCTTTAGAACAAGATTTTGGATGTTTTCTTTCCTGGCAGAGTTTCTCCTTGCAAGATATGGTGGAAAAGCTTTTTGCTGAGTGTAGAGCGGCAAGACACGCAGAAGACGCAGATACGCAGCTCTCCGAAGCTAAGTGCCGGTCCCGGGCTTCTTTCGGCACAAACCGCTCTCAGGAGCTCCCTGCGCTCGCCACAATGCTCTGTGTGCGAAGAAGCCGCTTCTTCGCCTCCGGGAGAATCGGCGAGCGGCAGCTTCCCAAAGGCGAAGATGCAAGCTGCAGCACACAGGCACAGTGTGGGCAGCCTTCAGACTTAGAGAAAACAGTACTTTACCACTCTCCTGCCTTATCCATGGTTATTCTATTGGAAAAGAACGAGTTTTGACAACTACCTTTCATTCTTGCCAAACTCTTTGCAGACCCCCGTGCAAGCTTTAGAACAAGATTTTGGATGTTTTCTTTCCTGGCAGAGTTTCTCCTTGCAAGATATGGTGGAAAAGCTTTTTGCTGAGTGTAGAGCGGCAAGACACGCAGAAGACGCAGATACGCAGCTCTCCGAAGCTAAGTGCCGGTCCCGGGCTTCTTTCGGCACAAACCGCTCTCAGGAGCTCCCTGCGCTCGCCACAATGCTCTGTGTGCGAAGAAGCCGCTTCTTCGCCTCCGGAGAATCGGCGAGCGGCAGCTTCCCAAAGGCGAAGATGCAAGCTGCAGCACACAGGCACAGTGTGGGCAGCCTTCAGACTTCGAGAAAACAGTACTTTACCACTCTCCTGCCTTTTCCATGGTTATTCTATTGGAAAAGAACGAGTTTTGGACAACTACCTTTCATTCTTGCCAAACTCTTTGCAGACCCCCGTGCAAGCTTTAGAACAAGATTTTGGATGTTTTCTTTCCTGGCAGAGTTTCTCCTTGCAAGATATGGTGGAAAAGCTTTTTGCTGAGTGTAGAGCGGCAAGACACGCAGAAGACGCAGATACGCAGCTCTCCGAAGCTAAGTGCCGGTCCCGGGCTTCTTTCGGCACAAACCGCTCTCAGGAGCTCCCTGCGCTCGCCACAATGCTCTGTGTGCGAAGAAGCCGCTTCTTCGCCTCCGGGAGAATCGGCGAGCGGCAGCTTCCCAAAGGCGAAGATGCAAGCTGCAGCACACAGGCACAGTGTGGGCAGCCTTCAGACTTAGAGAAAACAGTACTTTACCACTCTCCTGCCTTTTCCATGGTTATTCTATTGGAAAAGAACGAGTTTTGGACAACTACCTTTCATTCTTGCCAAACTCTTTGCAGACCCCCGTGCAAGCTTTAGAACAAGATTTTGGATGTTTTCTTTCCTGGCAGAGTTTCTCCTTGCAAGATATGGTGGAAAAGCTTTTTGCTGAGTGTAGAGCGGGCAAGACACGCAGAAGACGCAGATACGCAGCTCTCCGAAGCTAAGTGCCGGTCCCGGGCTTCTTTCGGCACAAACCGCTCTCAGGAGCTCCCTGCGCTCGCCACAATGCTCTGTGTGCGAAGAAGCCGCTTCTTCGCCTCCGGGAGAATCGGCGAGCGGCAGCTTCCCCAAAGGCGAAGATGCAAGCTGCAGCACACAGGCACAGTGTGGGCAGCCTTCAGACTTAGGAGAAAACAG